>NC_064922.1:894493855-894799790 GCF_023897955.1 Schistocerca gregaria
ATCCACAGGGTCCTTCTACATTTTGATACTCGTGAGTTTTTAAATGTGCTTGCACTAGCATTTGAAGAGCCAGAGTTTCTGTCTGAGGTGGGGATGAGACAAGTGCAACGGCTTGTTGATATATTGTTGCTTATAATGGTGCAGGGCGAGGGTTTCACGGTAAGTGGACGGCTATTAACTGATATCATTGTGATCATCTTTTCATTTTATTTCATCCATTAATAAATTGGGAATGAATCAACACTGATCTCATTTGAAATTAAGATTTTGAGTTAATTAATTATTTATAGAAACAATGAAAGATAAAGTGTTAACCTTACTGCACTTGTAGCAACTCTCACCACCTTACTTATGTTCTTTTTTAGTGCGGTTTTTGAATTGGATATCACTATATATTGTGGAAGAAAAATTCTAACTCTTTATAGTGTAAGTTTTATCCAAGAGCAACAGGGTTCTTGTTGATATATTTATCAGACAACATTGCACAAAGTAGAATCTCAAAAAATAAAGGCTATTTTATTAAAAAAGAAAAAAGATCTCAAAAATGCAAATCAAAGGTCCATTTTACGATTTACATGCCTACATACATTTCATCTCATTTTTATCACAGTTTCACGTTAAATTTCTCCACGGAAACGTTCTCAGAAAATTGTCAGGTGCGAGTAGCCCTCTTGCACTGAGGGTTCTGCACAGATTTAATTATGTGTATAGATAGTTCATCCACCCCGAGAATCAAGATCCAGATAATTTTTACTTTTTAGCAATATCAATACTGACAATATATTGATCCTGGGAATGTAACAATTTTCAAATTTTTTCCCTTTACTTGTTCTGTGCTTCTTCCTAAATTTCATGATTCTAGGTCAACAGGTTGTGTCCTATAGGGTTTGATAAGTGAGTGTGTATCAAAATGTGTGACATAAATGACTGTATCTTTTAATTGCATCGACTTTGAAGCTTAAGTTTTTCACATCGCTGAGAGGACAACTGACCTTAGTATGCAACATAAATTTCAACTTGATACCTCTACCGATTCCTGGGAAAAAGTGATCTAAACAGATGAACAGACAGTCAGATAACAAGTTACAAAAAAAATTTTCTTCGTGTGACATAATTATAAATTAACAATTTTCAAATTTATTATTTTTACTTATACTGTGCAACCTTGCTCCTGCCACATTTCATGATTCTAGGTCATGGGATGTGTACCCTATAAGTTCTAATGAGTGAGTCTGCAAATGTCAGAGTTTGTAACGTAAGTGACTGTATCTTTTGATTGCATTCACTGCACCATCAAGGGTCCGTGGACATTAGTATGCAACATAAATTCCAAAATGGTACATCTACCCGATCCTGAGAAAAAAAAGGGTTGTTACTAATCAGACACACAGACAAACAACAAAGTGATCCTATAAGGGTTTCATTTTTATCGATTGATTTACAGAACCCTAAAAAGGAAGGGCATGCTACTGTACAGGCACCGGATGTTCACTGCAGTTGGTCATATTTTGTGTTAAACAGCCTTTATATTTGAGACTCACCTAGCACGTATAATTTAATATTTTGAACAAAATCAAACAATGGAAACTTAAGGTTGAAATATCAAGATTGCTAGTCACAAGCTAAATATGATACGGTTTTTCATTGTGCCTGTCTGCAACTCAACATGTCATCTTTAGAGTGAGTAGCAGTTTATCTTTTCCTAATATTTTGGACAAAAGCTATAAATATCAGAATAATAAATATTCACCATGTAAAATATTCAATTGTTACTTTCCTTGATTTGCGTCTTTCACAGCAGTACACAAGTTGTCTTTATGTCTGTATCTCTGTGTATTAACATAATAAGCAAACAGTAAATCTACTGGACAGTTTAAGATCGGTTCTTTCTGTTGTAAACATTGTAAGAGATGTCTGGAGTTTCAAACTTCACTGTTATTTGTCAACCAAAGATACAAATTATACATCTACATTTGTACTGTTCAAGCATCCTCACACCATGTGGTGGGAGGGGAGGGGGGAGGTACTTATAGTACCCTTTCATTTCCTGGATCTCTGTTCCATTTGCAAATGTTGTATTGGAAGAACAAGTAATGGTCGATTTGTAAACCCTCATCGCCTGTTTTGTGTTATGTAAAGGCCTCGCTGCTACTGCTGTAGAGTTAGAGTTGCGGCTGTTGTTACGGTAGGACAAGTTTGTAAGCTCATGAAACTACTTCTGGCGCAGTACTCCGCTAAGACAATTTCTCCCTACCACTATTACAGGCGTATGCCCCAGGGTCAGGTAACAGGGTAGGAGAACAAAGGTTCTACAATACTCCAGTGCACTAGTTATAAAATCACACAAATGAGTTAAAAAAGCTTACTTATCTTTGTGACTCGTCAAATAATGAAGTTTGCAACGCTGCATGTAAAAAAATCACAGAAAAAGGCCCTCAATGACAAAGTGCAAATAATCATAGGTAAACTTCATAGTCCACACCAAATGCAATTTGCAGCAACTGTCTGTTCACTTCTGAGAGTTCACTAAATGACATTCCCTGTCGAGGTCAGCTGTGGACAATGATCTCTAACCAAGTAGGCGAGAGCAGCTCTTCTACCGTCCATGTAGGCTTCTGTCCATTGTTGTCCTGTCATTGGTTGATTTAACTCAGCCAGCAGTTGGCCGAGGCGAAGTCGATATCTTCATCCTCAACGCCGTCCGTGGCACTGGTGGAACTTGTGCAAGTGGCAAGTCTGTTGGCGCTGTGAGCAGTTTGCATCTTTGCGCCTGTGGCGCTTTTGCACTGGCTGCGTTTTGTGCATATGGCGCAGCAGATAGATCTCCATAGGAGCTCAAATTGCCACATCTTTCTCATTTCGGTCATTTTATGAGATATATATGTGGAATTTGCTCATATAATTTCAATAGTAGATCTATTAGTCATCTACAAAATTTCTCTTGTAGCATCAGCCACTAGAGTTTGTTGAGTGTTTCCATTATGCTGTTGCTCTTATTAAATGAGCCCATGATGAAACATCCCACTACTCATTGAAACTTTTCTGTCTCTTCTATTAATGCAACCTGATAAAGGGACCTGGACTGCAGAGCACACTGAAGAATCAGTCACATAAGTGTTTTGTAAGCCACTGTTTTGATGGGTAATTTTCAGTTCTTAAATAATCTTCCAGTGACTGTGATTGGCATCTGCATTTCCTCAGGCTAGTTTTATATGTTCATTCCACTTTAGACCACTCCATACAACTAAGCCTAGATAGTTTGTGATTGCTAGTCTTTCCAGTGATTTGTTGCCAATAATGTCATCAAACAATAATCAAATTATTTACCTGTTTATGTGCAGTATGTTATGTTTTCATTTTCATGATCAACTACACTCATTATCCATCCTTTGCAGTTCTTCCTATATTTTTAGCACAGTCTTTGTGTTGCAGCCTTGCTGTAAACAACAACATTATCTGTGAAAGACCTCATGGAGCTTCTAATTTTATCTACTAGATTATTAGATTATATCTAAAAACAAAGATGATGTGACTTACCAAACGAAAGCGCTGGCAGGTCGATACACACACAAACATACATACAAAATTCAGTATGTTTGTGTTTGTTTGTGTGTCTATCAACCTGCCAGTGCTTTCGTTTGGTAAGACACATCATCTTTGTTTTTAGATATACTTTTCCCACGTGGAATGTTCCCCTCTATTATTTCCAGATTATTAGATTATTTATATTTATATTTATTTTTTAGATTATTTATATTCTCAACAGCACTGGGCCTCCAACAATCCCTTGTGGTGCTCCCAAAATTAACTTTGCATGTGTCAATTTTATGCCTTAAAGAGTGATATGTTGAGTTCTGTCTGCAAGTAAGGTTCTAAATCCAATCACAAATCTGGTTTGATACTTGGTAAGCTCATATTTTGCTCACTGAACTGCATTGCAGAACTGAATTAAGTGCCTACCAAAAGGAAGGAAGGCAGCATCAGTTAGTTAAAACGGTCACTTCCCTGGGTAAATATACCTTAAATGAGCTGATGAATAAAGTTGGAAGTTATAAGAGGCATCATGGAGTATGCTTTTTTGTGGAGGGTGTCAAAACACTACTAAAATTCCTACAAAAATTGTAGGAATGCTTTCAAACGAACATCACTTGTTGCAAATTCTAACAGCTAACCCACACCATACACACATGTAATATTGATCATAAATATGCATAATAACCAGTTATTTTTTCCATTACACTGTTGTTGGTGAAGTACTGTAACCAGCCTCTACTGAAAAAGTTGAGATGTATGTGTCTGGATTATTTTAATGTGAAACAACTCCATGAAAATTGTCAGAAAAGCAGATGCCAAACTAACTTTGTCCAGAAAATCCCAAAGAATTAACTTAAAATACATCCATTGTACCGTACTTGAGTACTGCTCATCATTCTGGGACCTTTACGAGGTAATAACAGTAGAGGACACAAAGAAAATTCATAATTAGTTCATTGTAATACTTTGAAGATCTTGCGTTATGAGAAGAGACTAATGACGCATTATTTTCTCCCAGTTACATATATCACAAAATGAAAAAGGAGATAAAGTAAGAGAAATTAGAACTTATGCAG
Source organism: Schistocerca gregaria (assembly GCF_023897955.1). Classification (NCBI taxonomy): domain Eukaryota; kingdom Metazoa; phylum Arthropoda; class Insecta; order Orthoptera; family Acrididae; genus Schistocerca; species Schistocerca gregaria. Next base: position 894,498,466 of record NC_064922.1, read on the forward strand.
TAGCTATCCAACAGTTGTTCTTGGTGGTGGTGGTGGTGGTGGTGGTGGTGGTGGTATTGTAATGTCATAAGTGCCTAAACTATTGTTCTTCCAGTACATGTTTCATGAGTAGAATAGGACAGAGATAGGGGATGGTAAAATGGAATGATAGTGACATACAGTGTAATCTTTGCTTCTCACTGTATGATCCCTTGAAGAGTTTGTGTGACAATGAAGAATGTGGAACAAGAAATCTTCTATTATTTGTAGCTTATACATCGCGTTTATTATATGTGTCAAGTTAAATCAATGATCTTTCGGGCTTTCTCAGTGAAAGTGATGATTAGGAAGCTTTTGGGTTTTGTAGCTGAGCACATTGTTATTTTTCTTGCATGATATTTTGAAAACTTCACTATTTGTCCTTGTCAGGTGTGAAATGCTCATTTTTTGGACTCTATGCAAGTTGTGAATAGGACACACTGCATGAATTATTGGCGTTTGTTTGACTGTCAAAGAATAAAATGGTCTAATGTTGTCACATTCCAAGTATGGTGAGTGGAGGAGACACATGATCTTATCTGTTGTGCATTTCCAATTCTAGCACCAGGCTGATATAACTTTTTATACTGTTTGTTGCCAAAATATTGATGTCATGCTCTGTTTTTGTGAATGTAGATGTAATGTGTTCATCCTGGCACCTCGTAATAAGTGTCAACTTTCACAGTAGCAGTGTAGCTGTGAAGAGCATATATGTTACAAATCATCTCCTCCCCTCGAGTGAAATGATAATCTTTCACGCTTTATTGGTGAAATAGATTATTTCGAGTTTGCAGCTGGGACACAACACAGATAAGATGGTGTGTGTCCTCAAATCATCAGGCTTGGGACTGCTTCATTCTTTGAAGGTGTGAGGATGCAATTGCTAGAGTGGCATACAACATGTCTCTTTTGCAGTTCAGTTGGAGCTCAAACAGTTACGAAGGGTGTTTGAAAAGTCTGTGCAAAGTCCGAGAGATGGCACCACTGGTGCATATCGAGGTCATTTTTAGTTAGCAGCATCTCTGGAAAGATGGCACACCAAGTTTCAGCCATATTGGTCTATTTCTTTGTGTTTGGTATTTATGTGAATCAAGTAAGTAGTGTGATTGTCAAAAATGGATGAAGAAGAATTTCGTTTGATGATTAAACATTGCTTTATGAAAGGCAAAACTGCTCAGGAGACTAAAGAGAAGCTTGATAAACTTACGGTGACTCTGCACCTTCGATTAGAACAGTTTATAAGTGGTTTCAAAATTTTCGGAGTGGCCATATGGGCACAAGTGATGCTGAACGTTTTGGATGCCCTGTGGAGGTTATGACTCCATAAATAATTAATAAAATCCATGATATAGTGATGGATGACAGAAGAGTTAAGGTGCATGAGATTGCTAGTGCTGTGGGCATCTTGAATGAACAGGTACATAATATTTTGCATAAACATTTTGACATGAGAAAGCTATCTGCAATATGGGTTCCGCGATTGCTCACGTTTGACCAAAAACGGAATTGTGTGAAGTGTTGCAAGGATGGTTTGCAGCTGTTCAGGAAGGATCCACAGTACTTTAAGCATCGTTTTGTCACTGTGGATGAAACGTACATGCATTACTTAACTCCTGAGACCAAACAACAATCTAAACAATGGCTTACCAAGGGAGAATCTGCACCAAAAAAGGTGAAGACCAGTCCTTCAGCTGGAAAGGTTATGGCAACTGTCTTTTGGGATTTGCAAGGGATAATCCTCATCGACTATCTGGAAAAGGGTAAAACTATTACAGGTGCATATTATTCATCATTATTGGACCATTTGAAACCAGAGGAAAAACGCTGGTGATTGGACCGCAAAAAAGTCCTTTTTCATCACGGTAATGCACCAGCACACACCACAGCAGTTGTGGTTGCAAAATTAATGGCAATAGGGTTTCAACTCGTTCCACATCCCCCCCCCCCCCCCCCTATTCTTCAGACTTGGCTCCCTCGGACTACTATTTGTTCCTCAATTTGAAGAAATGTCTGGTGGGACAAAGATTTTATTCAAACAAGCTATGTTGCAGACTTGGTCAAAACCTATTATTCGGAAGGGATCAACAAATTAGAACAGCACTGGACGAATTGTATAAGTCTAAAAGGAGACTGTCAAAAAATAAAAAAGGTTTACCCCAAACACGTAAGTAGTTTTTATTTTTGCACAGACTTTCCAAACGCCCCTCGTACCAGTGAAGTGTGCACTCAACTTCTAGCAGAGGCAACTGAAGAAGGTCTCAAAATATAGTGGAAAGAAAATGACAGTATTAACTGGGATACAAACCCAGAAAAATGTGCCAGACAAGGACTAAAATCCTGATACCTGCTTTTTGTGACCAGCGTATCTTCAGTTATGCTACTTGAGCATCTACTAACAGATTCTCTGCATTTATTCAAAGCCTCTCCCACAATGCAGTGGGACCAGCAGTTCAGAAAGAACAGGTATACTGTTGTTATTAAGGATCGAATTCCTTTACTTTGGCAAACACTATCTGCTAAAAACTGGTGTAAGGGTCCAAGTCCCTGTCCAGTATGCATTAAAGTGGGGAATTTTTATTATTTTTCAGTTTGGATAGTTTTCTTTTTTTCCCCCAAAAATCACTACCTGGCTTATGTATATGTAATACTTAAAATTTGGATAGCCATTAAAATTACATTTTAATAACAGGACTGATTGGGTTGCAGCCGAGCCAGGTTGGTTCTCTGTTCACATTCCTGGCACGTCAGCTGGCCCGGCCGTGGTGTGGTCTGCTGCACGTGGAGCGGCAGCTCTTTGAGCAGGTGGTTGAGTTCCTGACTGAAGGCAGTGGCTCACCGAGCACAGGCCACCATGAGGAGCGCCAACAGGCCCTGCTTGAGCTAATAAGAGCTGGCGGTCTCCAACATTACGACCAAGACCGCCTTCTCGCTCTTGCTCACAAAGCATATTTGTAAGTATTGTGCCATTGTTCACAGGCATCCCTAACTGCTCAACCACATCACCCATGTGCCCAGTTTCCTGGCAGATTAAAACTGTATGGCAGACCATCACATTAATCCGGACATTCACCTTCCACAGATATGTTCCAGATTCAAATCCTGGTGCTACACAAAGTTTTAATCTGCCAAGAAGTCCCAAATCAGTGCACATTCTGCTGCAGAGTGAAAGATTCATTCTTGCAATTCACCTACATACGTCAATCACTGAATGTATTGTCTTCAATTTCCTAAAAGCAATGGAAAAAGTAAAGGTAATCACTCACAGTTTAGCAGAGGCATTGAGTGCTCAACAGTCTCATTAACAAGATTGAGATCTTTTTTATGTGCCTGTTGGCAGCTTATTATCAAAAGTACAAGATGAGGTGCAACTTTTACTGCTTCTGTTGTTTATATTCCATGCCAAAATTTCTATTGTCCTTTTCCTAAAATGAATGCTGTTAAATTATATGATTTTTAATGTACTGTCTTTATCAGTTCATATCTTACATTAATCTACATTCATAATGAATCGGCAAATTAGATCAGTACAGCTGCTTTTTGAACAGCCCTAGTACACAATACCAAATATGTATAAAAATAAAGAAATGAAAAAATAAGTACAAAAGTTATACTGAATGGTATTATTAATAGTGATAATAGTATAGCTGTTTCATGTATCATCATCATCATAATCATTTACGACTGGTTATGCCTTTCAGCGTTCAGTCTGGAGCGTAGCCCCCTTATAAAATTCCTCCATGTTCCCCTATTCAGTGCTAACATTCGTGCCTCTTCTGATGTTAAACCTATTACTTCAAAATCATTCTTAACCGAATCCAGGTACCTTCTCCTTGGTCTGCCCCGACTCCTCCTACCCTCTACTGCTGAACCCATGAGTCTCTTGGCTAACCTTGCTTCTCCCATGCGTGTAACATGACCCCACCATCTAAGCCTGTTCGTCCTGACTGCTACATCTATGGAGTTCATTCCCAGTTTTTCTTTGATTCCCTCATTGTGGACACCCTCCTGCCATTGTTCCCATCTACTAGTACCTGCAATCATCCTAGCTACTTTCATATCCGTAACCTCAACCTTGTTGATAAGGTAACTTGAATCCACCCAGCTTTCGCTCCCATAAAACAAAGTTGGTCGAAAGATTGAACGGTGCACAGATAGCTTAGTCTTGGTACAGACTTCCTTCTTGTAGAAGAGAGTAGATCGTAGCTGAGCACTCACTGCATTAGCTTTGCTACACCTCGCTTCCAGTTCTTTCACTATGTTGCCATCCTGTGAAAATATGCATCCTAAGTACTTGAAACTGTCCACCTGTTGTAACTTTGTTCCTCCTATTTGGCACTCAATCCATTTATATTTCTTTCCCACTGACATTACTTTCGTTTTGGAGATGCTGATCTTCATACCATAGTCCTTACATTTCTGATCTAGCTCTGAAATATTACTTTGGAAACTTTCAATCGAATTTGCCATCACAACTAAGTCATCCGCATATGCAAGACTGCTTATTTTGTGTTCACATAGCTTAATCTCACCCAGCCACTCTATTGTTTTCAACATATGATCCATATATAATATGAACAATAGTGGAGACAGGTTGCAGCCTTGTCTTACCCCTGAAACTACTCTGAACCATGAACTCAATTTACAGCCAACTCTAACTGCTGCCTGACTATCCATGTAAAGACCTTTAATGCTTGCAAAAGTTTGCCTCCTATTCCATAATCTCGTAGAACAGACAATAACTTGCTTCTAGAAACCCTGTCATATGCCTTTTCTAGATCTATAAAGCATAGATACAGTTCCCTTTTCCACTCATAACACTTCTCCATTATTTGCCGTAAGCTAAAGATCTGGTCCTGACAACCTCTAAGAGGCCTAAACCCACACTGATTTTCATCCAATTGGTCCTCAACTAATACTCGCACTTTCCTTTCAACAATACCTGAGAAGATTTTACCTACAATGCTGATTAAAGAGATACCTCTGTAGTTGTTACAATCTTTTCTGTATCCATGTTTAAAGATTGGTGTGATTACTGCTTTTGTCCAGTCTGATGGAACCTGTCCTGACTCCCAGGCCATTTCAGTTATCCTGTGTAGCCATTTAAGACCTGACATTCCACTGTATTTGATGAGTTTAGACTTAATTTCATCCACACCATCTGCTTTATAGCTATGCAGTCTATTGACCATTTTCTCCACTTCCTCAAATGTGATCCTATTTCAGTCATCATTGCTATCCCATTCTACCTGGAAATCTGAAACATTACTGATTGTATTTTCACCTACATTGAGCAACTCTTCAAAATATTCCCTCCATCTGCCCAAGGCATCCACAGTATTCACCAGCAGTTTTCCTGACCTGTCCAAAATACTTGTCATTTCCTTCTTACCTCCCTTTCTAAGACTGCTAATTACACTCCAGAATGGTTTTCCAGCAGCTTGACCCATAGTCTCCAACTTGTTTCCAAAGTCTTCCCAAGATTTCTTCTTGGATGCTGCAATTATCTGTTTGGCTTTGTTTCTTTCTTCAACATAACTTTCTCTGTCTACCTGAGTTCTAGTATGTAGCCATTTTTTATACGCCTTCTTTTTCCTTTTACAGGCTTCCTTGACTGTGTCATTCCACCATGCTGTTTGCTTCATCCTACTTTTACACACTACTGTTCCAAGACATTCTTTAGCCACTTCTAGTACTGTGTCCCTGTACCTTGTCCATTCCTTTTCCAATGACTGTAATTGACTACATTCAACTAACTGGTACCTTTCTGAGATCGCTGTCATGTACTTGTGCCTGATTTCCTTATCCTGAAGTTTCTCCACTCTTATCCTCCTACATATGGACCTGACCTCCTGCACTTTTGGTCTGACAATCCCAATTTCACTGCAGATTAAATAATGATCAGTGTCACCAAAGAATCTCCTGAATACATGTGTGTCCCTCACAGCCTTCCTGAATTCCTGATCTGTTATTATATAGTCAATGTAACATCCTTGGAAAAATATTCATCTACGTCTAAACTGTGCAATGTGATGAAAAGTATTTCCAGTACCATCATCATTTCCCCTCGTCCCTGTTGTGTCCATAAATGGTACTGGGAAGGGCAGCCAGCCAGCAGTAAATCTCTGTATGATCTCTATATTTTTGTGACTTTTGAGTTCTAATCATTTTGAGAGACGTGGGAGGAAATATATGTTTCCAGACTTCTTGGAACGTACACTCCCAGAATTTTTGTGGGTAACCTCTCCATGATCCCAGTGTCTTTCACTGGAGTTTAAATATGACAAACTGCCTATTGGCTTATTCTCAGATTCTTTTGCCAATGTTTGATGATTTTTCTGATGTTTCACCACCACAAGTTGCTGGCTTGTCAAAGCTTCCCTCCCCATTGCTGGTGGCCGACAGTAGTCGAGCTCACAGCAGCAGGTTTATGTACCTGTCACACCATTGTCTGAGGGCCTTTCGCTGGTTATTATCGCAGTGGTGCTCACCTTGCTACCTGAAATGATTGTTTGCTGCAGCACTGGAATCAGGATCCATTCATCTTGGTTCTTTCCTCTTCCTTGTTAAAGCTGTTACCATGTTTGTGGATATCTGTGGCTTTGCTGAACACATGTGCTTGGTAGCTCTTCTCTACAGCAAGAACTTCCATGTCGGCAAATTCTATTATGTGATCGGTGTCTTACAGTGCATGCTTTATCATGTCCAATTTCTCCACCCATCCCAACCTGCATTACTGTCTGTGTTTGATGATAGATCAACCAATCATTTCAACATAGACTTTCCTACAAGTTCAGGGTATGTGGTATATTCCCAACATTGTTAGTGAGTCCTGTTTGTCCTTTGCTGATCTGAGATACTCTTTGATCATTTTGATCAAATTTTAAATAGCCTTTACGCCATGTGGTAATCCGTGCAGTCAACATGGTAAGATTTTTTTTTATGTGCAATTTGGAGGGAGGGGTGAGAGGGGGTGATTTCCATCCCCCCTCCCCATTTCTGATTTTAAATTACCTATCCAATCCAAGGATGTTTATTTTCCACTCACTGGATACATAAAACTTAACACTTAATTTAAATTTGTGGACCCGTAAACAGAAAATATTGACACATTATTACTGTTAACATGTTTGCTCATTAATTTTGGAAAAAGCCTAATGTCCTTAAGCACCTCAAATCATTTCAAACTGAATTGTCGTTTTCATGCTGTCATTGTTGATTTCATGTAAGGACCACCATTCATTTGTTACCTGCGCGCTTGCAAGGCAAGTAGTGTGGCAGCCATACCACAAAGGTGCCTGAGCAGCGAAGCTGAAATTCACCCACGGTTACAGCACAAGGCGAGCAAATGTGGTACCTGCAGCCACATTTAAATTAGACCCGATTTTGGCAAGAGTGCAGCGTGGACGAATATGTACTGGACAGAAGCACAAAGCAGTCCAAACTCAGCAACAATACCCTGCAGATGGAATTCGGCATGCTGGCCTTGCTAGTCATGGAGTACATGGGCCAAGCTTAACACAGCTTCCCCAGTATCGCATATGTGAAATTAATTGGTGCTGTTTGGTTGTTCTCTCGCATCCACCAAGGATATGGAGATCTCCGCAAGTTCCCGCTTCAGTAGCATTGTTAGTAAGCTGAGTGCTTGCAGGCCTGTAAGAACTATGGAATTTCAACACTGCTTTCTAGCAAAGCAAAATTTCGCCATTCATTAAGAATAGTGCATTACTAGATATGTGTGCAAACATTGACAGTCAGGATACTAACAATGGTGCTAAAGGAGATAAAATAGATGGTGGATCTGAAAACCAAATGATGATGATGATAACAGAAAGAAATAGTGTATCTATGGGGACTGAAAACTGTGAGAAGTGTGAAGGTAGGGAAGGGAGTAACAGTAGGCTTGAAATTGTATTAGGAAATTGTGTAGCATTATTGCATTTTCAGAACTAGCAAAAGATTAAGCTGTGTGGCTATCTGTAAATGACTAAAACTTGGCAATATTCACAGTGTGTTCTGAAGTTTGTGAACTTGCAGTGGAAAGCATGGAATGTGTGCATATAGAAGCATTTTTAGTTGGTGTTTCTGCTGATAATACAAAAGAACTAAATGATAAAATTTGTGATCATTCAAAGTGCAAAGGGGATAATAGTAAAATAGTTGAAGGAAAAGCACACATTCAAAGATGTATTAATTAAAGAATCTTCTTGTGATGAATGTAGTAAATTTAAGATATTTAGGAAGAAATGTTTCCAGTCTTTGCTAGACAGTATAAAAAACTGCTTTGAAGACTTTGATTTCTTTTCATTTGCAGCCATTTTAAATTCAGAAACATAGCTGTGAGACAAATATGAACATGTGTTTTATGTGACATGTCAATTCCTCGCTTATATAAGTAGGTAGATTTTAAATTAAATGAATGCACATGTGCTTCACCAGCCAAAGATTTTCGAATTTATAAAGAAAGTCCTTAAACCACACCCACTTCCGTGAAAAGAACTTGTGAAAGCAATTGAAATTATATCTACATCTACAGCTGAATGTGAACATGGATTTAGGAATCTAACACTGACTGATCAGAGAAATCAGTTACAAATTCTGACATTTTCAAATATATTTTTTATTTCAATAAATGGGCTTCCACTGCACTGCTTGTATGCAGAAAAATTTGCAACAAGGTGGATAGTCTCGGCACCACAGTGCCTTTGACACACCAACTGTCAAATCCTCGAATCTTCAGGACCAGTCTCATTCTGTGTTTTAACGGTGCAAAGAATGCTAACTAAACTTCACATAATCACTAAGAATGCCCCGTAAGTGCTTTGCAGTTTCAGAAATAATCACTGAAATGATTTATTGTGAGACGCGAAATAAATAGCTCAAACTAATATATGAATCGCCAGATGCAGGTAATAGAATGTTATTGCCACTTGCATCTCTACAGAAATTGCATTTTGCGTAACAATATCTTCTGTAGAGATACATGTTTCTGTTTCATAACCAAAAATTCAAAATCTTGCTGTGACATTCTTGTGGAATTTTCAAACAAAACATCGCCATCATTTTGCATATTTCATGGTAAAGTAGCTCTATTTTTTAGATACTTTTTTAGCCATAGCTGCCTTTGTGAGTTCTTGCTCTGTTGCCTTTTTTATCACAATAAACACAGTGCAAACTGCCCTACTTTACACTGAAATAGCTGAGTGGATTTGAATGAAATTTGGAGTGGAGATGAGTATACCCCAAATTAGCATCTAGGCTCTATATGTTTAATATAAATAGTGTATCACAGTACAGATACATGTAAAATAAAACATGAAAACATTGATACCATCTATCTCAAAAAGTTACTGACCGATTTACTTCAAATTTTTCATGATAGTGTAGTGAACATGTAGATGAACACAGTCTGTATCTTTATGTAAAATATATGTAATATACATGGGGAGGGGAAAAAAAAACCACACACACACACACACACACACACACACACACACACACACACACACACACACAGAGAGAGAGAGAGAGAGAGAGAGAGAGAGAGAGAGAGAGAGAGAGAGAGGGGGGGGGGGGGGGGGGGGGGGGAGTTGGATGAGGACAAAGACATAGGCTACACATGTTAAATTGTATATAATACAGAGGCTCAAGAGAGAATTTTTGAAGTGGCATGTACATGTGGATAGCAAGTCTTAGCATCAATATTTATTCATAAATAACTGTTTAATCATGGGTAACAGTGTGGGACAAATCTAGTAATTAACTATACTATCACACGAGGACATCCCCTTCCCTCCCCCACTTCCCTCCAAAATTGCCCACTGTTACAAATTCCTCTGTATATCTGCTGAGAGATAAGACACATTGATAACCAATTCACGTTTCAAATAATACAATAACGTACATCTGCCAGACATTCCATCTCAAAAATCAAAATCATCTGCATCTCCCTCCACGCAATTGGATCATTTTACTGTTCCAGTTACTGAAAGAGTATAAAATCTTTTAGGAGGGGAGTAAGTTCTTTTAATAATCTACATAAAATTGTCCAAGTACTTCGGCCAATCCATTTACATTCCCTCGACTGAAAAATTTTAGTTGCTTTTCTGATCCACAATGACGTACTTTAATGTTTCATGTCACTGTCCATGCAGTGGCTGAAAGAAGGAACCATATTATGATGTACAGTGAAATAGTTTCGGAAGACATAATTCAATATTTTGTGTCAGTGACCAAGGTGTGCTACAGATTACCAACGAAATATGGGAATGCCACAACTACTGATTATCAGTAAAAGTCACAAGTCAGATTAATTAACCATCAATACAGACAGATATGTCATTCTTCAATGTTGCCTGGGTTGTGCATACACGGTAAAGTCCATCAGTCATACTTGAGTGGCAAAGCAGAAGGGGCCGAGGATGATTGATGGTGCTTAAGGATGAAGGGCTTGAAGGACATAGAGCATCAGTAGGTATTGGAGGCAATGGCTTGAAGATAGTAACTGTTGGTAGAATGATGATGCTTCTGGGAAAAGGGGGCATTGGCAGATGTTGAGTGATGGTGGATGTGAGGGATGTAGCTAGATGACAATGATTCTGGAACTTCAGGCCTCGGTGGACGGAGGAGGTGATAGCTTGACAATGGCAGCCATAGGTAGGGCGACATGCAGCAAGACGTGGCACCTAGGAGCAGCAGACTGGGGTCCTGCATATTGTTGGCAACAGGTGCTCACAGCAAGGGTGATGACTCTGATTGCTGGGTTGCTGGTGTGACCAACGTGACACCCAGAGGGTGTACTGGCCACAGCATGGTCCTGCGGCGGCCTAAATACTCTCCAGCGGAGGGATATCGGAGTGGCATTGGGTGGGAATGAGACATGGTGTAAAAAAGTAGTGTCCAGATAGCAGCACTCTACCATAATAGTCACGCTGCCTATCAGTGAGGTTGACAGTGCTGCACGCCATGGAGGTGGTGTTGAAACTGACATAAATGGCCCAAGCTGTGCAAGGCTAGGCTTTTAAACAGATTCGTGAGTTATGTTGATGTGAACTGTCAATCACATCCTCCTGGAGAGCTGGCAACCTACAACACCTGTCTGGAAGACAGTATAGTTCCAGGCTGATATAATACGTACTTTGAACTTCTCTGCTATCTTCTGTTTCAGCATCAGTATGATCACTGAGCAACAGGGTAGATTATTTTGATTGGTGTACTGACTTTATGAAGACATAACTACCTAGGATTTTTCATCAGATTGGTTGGCAAAATGTTTTTCTTTTGAATTCATTGACGGTTTCTTGCATTGCTCTCCTTATGCTCATTAGGCTTCATTCAGCTTTTGATTGTTAATAAGGCTTTGAATTCACTTAAATCTGTGATGAAACTGTCTATGCTTTTTTAGTGCTTTCTAATATGTTTATTTGAACCACTACTTTAGTATTGTGCAAAAAATCATTACTTTTTCCAAATAAATGAGAAATCTTTCCCACATATGGAATAGGTAACCAATATTATATGTAGGTACAAATATAGTAACAAAATAGGTGGGAGCCAAGGGAGATGTGACTTTTGCTGGCAGTATATACAGATAAACTTTGGATGACTAGACGTTACATGAAATGTTCCAGGTTCAATTCTTATTTCTTTAATTTCATATTGTGATTAGTGTGGACTAAGTTATGCCAAACAATTAATGCCCATTGTCAAAGGAATACTTAAGTTTGTTTCTGGGTATAAAAATGTTTCTTAAAATGGAATTTTATGAGCTCGTTCAATGGATTGGAACGAAAAGTAGTTGAATCTGACATTTAGCAGTTTGTCTTAACAGTGATAGCAAAACATGATGGTAGCAGACAGAAAGCACAGTGCAGGTCAGCGCTGAAGTCGGAGCAACTAGAACAAAAATGGCAGGACGGACAAATCATAACAGATATTATCTGTGCCAGAAGGTACTGGAACTGGCTTTTTTTTGTGTGTGTGTGTGTGTGTTAATCTCAGGACTTAGTAAAATCCAGTAAATCCTCTCACATTAGTGATGTGGCAAAGGAAACTCTAGGACACTCTACAAAAAAAATCGTGGAAGTAATATTGTCCTATCTGTGTTAGTGCTGTGGCTGCATGGCTTGCTCCTGATCTGTCTCTAATGCAGTTGATAACAAAACATGCCAAAAGCTGGGTAAATAGTTATTTGCCATATCTTTCTTGCAACTAGAAGCTAGACCAGGACTCAGACTTGGAACCTTTGCCTTTCTCAGGCAAGTGCTCTACTGATCTAAAATTTAAGATCCACCCTCATAGCTACACTTCCACCAATATCTCTCTCCCACATTCCAAAACTTCACAGAAGTTGTCCTGCATACCTTGCAGGACTAGTACTTCTGGAAGAAAAGGGTGTCACAAGACATGGCTTAGCTGCAGTCTGGAGAATGTTTTCCAGAAGGAACTTTCATTTTGCAGTGTAGTGTGTGCTGATTTGAAACTTCCTGTCATATTTCCTTCCTTGCCCTATTTTGTGTCCCAGGACGTGCCGTGCCATCTTTCCACTATGACTGGGCAGTTGATTTACTGAGGCACTGCTGGTCGACTGATTGTTGTTCATATTTTGCTACTCCTGTTGAGACATACTGTATTATAGAACTGAATATCCCACTAAACTACTTTGGAACCAACCTGTTGAATGACCACATAAAGTTTCTCTTTTAAAAATATTTTGTTTGTGATGAGAAACAAACTGAAATTTTCTTTTGACACTGGGCAGTATTTATTTGGATTACTCCATCTACATATTTCAAAAACATAACTGCAGATATCTACTGAAACACTAGAGAAAATGCAGTTTGTAGCAACTGTCATGTAAGGAAAAAAAATCTGAGTATTGGAGATATTGTTTGTAAAAGCTCTAAAAGTCACTGTTCTTTTCAAAATGAGTTTCATGGTGCTGTACAGAATATTAAAAATTCTTAACGTATCATAGATTTCACACATATTGTTACTGCATCAATCTTTTCAATTCAGGGGATTATTTATGTACATCTAAATGGTTCCTGTTGTGCTGCCACATAAGAAGACAGTCCATGTTTAGTACTGAGAACAATTTTCTATAGTCTTGTTGGGTCTGAACACTGAATATTTTGACTTTTCAGAACTGTCTGCATATTTAAAGTGCCTCAGTGACACTGAGTTTCACATCTATGGGTGATTATTGACTTATCAAGATGGCAGTGTTTTATTTCGTTTTTTTACACAAAATAAATAGCTCAGTTATCGCTTCATAACATTTTCAAATTTACAAACTGACTGTGTAACAAGCTGTGGCAGACATTTGATCGCTGCAGTTCATGAAGAAAATATCATCTTCTGTTAGGAATGTAATTATACAACAGGTGATGATAGCTTTTTATTGTCAAATGCAGAACTCCACTAGAGTACAAACTCAAAGATGGTGCACCCTCTTGACATGATGGAGGTTTGAGCATAGATTCCTTTCCTGTTCTTGAAAAGAAAAACACAAATGAAATGCATGGTGAGCTGGATGACTTGTATGGAAAAGCATCCTCTATTATTACTCTGTGGCTTAATGGAATAATCATTTCCAGTGTGGTAAAGTTATTGGATGATGAGGAGAAAAGCATTAGTTCATATTCTAATGAGGAACTAGTAACTCAAAAGCAAATACAGTTGTCATTTGCAAGCTTCTAGATGTGATAGAGTTAGTAGTTTCTCATGCCTGAACAAAAATTACACCACAAGAAGCAACAACATAAAAAGGTTACGGCTTGGCCAGTGTGATGACCTTTTTGTGAACATCTGATCACCATGGATGCATGCTGTATTAATTGTTGTGACTGAGTTCTAAGCAGCGGAGCAAGCAACGGGAGCACTCAACATCACTGTTGCCATAGAAAAGGGAACAAACATAATTTCCGAAAGTTTCTCTAGTGTCCTTTAGAACTGTGGTAGTGCATTGTTGGCAGATTATCTCTGTAAGGGTCAATTATTAGAAAATAATAGGTTGCATATTGATACAAAGTGTCAGATCCAAGCAGCACTGGATGTTGTCCAAATAAGTTCACTGCAAAATTTGTCAGCAAGTTATTCACTTCAGGCAGCTACTCTGGAATATGAAATTTTTCCCATCCTCTTTACTCACACACTATGATTTCTACTTTCCTCATATGAGGAACTAGCTGCAGGATATGAATTTTGAATAAGTAGTCTGGGTTCCATTTCTGTCAGTCAGTCCTAGAAATTGTAAAGTTTCAAGTTGCACAATGGCTTGGAGTGTGTATTAAACTGTAGTACACCCTGCAGTTGGGTAGTTAAATTAGTTCAAAGGTCAGCGGAAGTCAAGTGTATACTGTATAACAGTTTGGACATGGGTAACAGGAGCACTACAGTGATCGTATCAACTTTTGAGTTCAGCCTTGCCTTTACTAATTATGGATACCACATTAACAGTTATAAATATCATCTAATGGGAGAGTGCAATAGAGATTATCTTAATTTTTTGTTCTGCTTGTACTTAACAGAAATGCACATAACATAGAAATGTTTACCTCATTATTCCACTAAATTATTGTTGCATAATGTTGTGACACTGCAAGTAGTTGACTAATTGTTTCATAAACATAAAAACTGAATAAATTTGTTTAAAAATTAAAATATTTTATAATTACTGACATTTGTCTCTGCATTTGATTAGACATAATTCCACTTGCATAACCATTAATGGGTGGACAAACAATAATCAAAATAGGAGTAAGAAAGAACTGAACAGAAACTTAAAAATTTTGAAATCTTGGAATAGGAATATAGTGGTTGTGGTGTATGACAGTTAATGTGAAGATGTGTTAGGAAGTAACAAAAATATATTGAAGTTGATGAATAGACAGCAGTAACCAAAGCCTGCTGATTAGCAATTTGCATTAATATTTAAGCATTTTGAATCAATGACGTAAGAGTAAAAAGCAGTAGCAATGCCAGTTTACCACACTGAGTTCCATCTTTAACTAAACAGAAACCAGATTACTAACAGACATAATTCAAATAGCGTGGTAGAGCTTGTTGAATTCATGTTTGTTTTATTTCTTTCCTGAGCATGTTGTGAGGTTTGTGTTATATCATAGTATTTATTGTTTTGTATTTTCATTATGCAGGTGGCTTATGCTTTTAATTACTCATTCAAGAACAATATATCTATCACTTTTATGCCATTCTGCATGTCCATTTAAGTGTCACTGTGTCTGTTACTTGCTCAGGTAGCTGTTGTACATTCTTTCCTCAGCTCATAGACATCACCTTTTCTTAATGAACTGGAGTATATAGTTTAACAGGTCCCACTAAATTTTCTCCTTGTGAAAAATGTTTTTTCTGACTCGATTTAAGTAGACATACATAATTTCTGAAGTGCCTATGATGTCAGTTTGATGACTAACATAATTTATTGTATTGTCAGCTACCGTGTATGTGAGCTATTGTATGAACAAAGACATGAATACGACAAGATTCTGCAGTGTTACCTATGGGACCCACTCCGTAAACCGCAAGTGTTTTCATATTTGCGCAATATTCTTTTGTTGTACAATAACACTGCTGAAAGGAGTAAAGTAGAAGCCCAGGTGGTGGATAATATAAAGGTGAGACCTATTTAATGTTCCCTTGAACTGTATTTCAGTTTTTTAGACCTGAGTTGTCAATGTACAAATTCAGCAATATAGTTGTAAACAATATTTTTGAGAAGTTCCAAAAACTTAAGATGAAAATTATGTTTTTAAATTTGTGTGTGGCAGCCCACTACATTTTTCTCTTTGTTTCTTGTTGTAAACACTTCTCCATTGCCATGAATATTGTTAATATTAATTTATGATCATTTTATTGTGATTATGAGAATAGTCTGGCTAGGTAGCAATGTATCTTTGAGTTAACTACGTGATTGTTCTTAGTGCTTCTCTTTCGTCTGAAATGGAGATACAAGCAATGTAAGTCCATTCTCATTTCTTTAACTTAACTCAGCTACAAAGGCACTGGGATAACCAATTGCAAATTTTCCACCTTTAGTTCTCTTTAGTAACTTTTTTTCCATCTATCTTCTGACCGGTTTGTAGCAGCCCGCCACAAATTTCTCTTATGTTCCAACCTCTTCATCTCAGAGTAGCACTTGCAACCTATGTCATCAATTATTTGCTGGATGTATTCCAGTATCTGTCTTCCTCTATAGCTTGTGCCCTCTACAGCTCCTTCTAGTATTGTAGAAGTCATTCCGTAATGTCGTAACAGATGTCCTATCATCCTGTCCCTTCTTTTTGTTGTCTTTTCCACATATTCCTTTCCTCTCTGATTCTGAACAGAACCACCTGATTCCTTACCTCATCAGTCAACCTAATTTTTATCATCATCTGTAGCACCACATCTCAAATACTTAGATTGTTTTCTTTTCCTGTTTTCCCATAGTCCATGTTTCACCACCTTATGGTGCTGTGCTCCAAATATTGTTTCTCAGAAACTTCTTCCTCAAATTAAGGCCTATGTTTTATACTAGTAGACTCCTCTTGGCCAGGAATGCCCTTTTTGTCAGTGCTAGTTGGCTTTTGATGTACTTTGCTCTGTCCGACACTGTTTACTTTGCTGCTCAGGTAGTAGAATTCCTTAACTTCATCTACTTTGTGACCATTAATCTTGATGTTGAATTTCTCATTGTTCTCATTTCTGCTACTCCTCATTACTTTCTTCTTTCTTCGATTAACCCTCAATCCATAGTCTGTTCTCATTAGACTGTTCATTCCATTCAGCAGATCACATAAGTCTGCCTCACTTTCACTCAAGATAGCAATGTCATCAGTGTATCATATCACTGATATCCTTTCACCTTGAATTTTTTTTTTATTTCCATAATTGATTCTTTGATGTACAGATTGAACAGTAGGGGTGAAAGACTAAATCCATCTTACACTCTTTTTAATCCAAGCACTTCATTCTTGGTTGTCCACTCTGTACTCTTGTACATAATTGTACATTGCCCGTCTCTCCAGCTCTCCCTATAGCTTACCCATGTTTTTCTCAGAATTTCAAGCATCTTGCAACATTCAACATTGTCAGATGTTTTTTCCATGTTGTCAGTGTTCTGAATGTCCCTTGGTTTTTCTTTAGTCTTGCTTCTATTATCAGCTGCAACATCAGAGTTGCCGCTATGGTGACTTTACCTTTCTTAAAGCCAAACTGATTGTCATCCAACATGTTTTAAATTTTCATTTTCTGTTAAGCTGATTGTGTGATAATTCTTGCATTTGTCAGCTCTTGCAGTCTGTGGAATTGTGTGGCTGATTTTTTTTTTGTGAAAGCCAGATGGTATGTTGCCAGACTTGTATGTTCTACACACCAATGTCAATAGTCATTTTGTTGCCACTTCCACGAACAATTTTAGAAATTCTAATGGAATGTTATCTGTTCCTTCTGCCTTATTCTATCTTAAGTCCTTCTTCATAGCTCTTTTAAATTCTGATTCCGATACTGGTTCCCCTGTCTCTTCCAAGTCATTCTCCTGTTTCTTCTTCTATCACATCAGACAAATCTTCCCCCTCATAGAGGCTTTCAGTGTACTCTTTGCACCTATCCCCTCTCTCCTCCTTAATGTTACCATGCTTCCTTTTAGTGTCACCAAAGGATGTTTTGACATTCCTTTATGCTGAGTCAGTCATTCAACAATCATTTCCTTTCCAATTTCTTCACATTTTTCATGAAACCATTTTGTCTTAGTTTCCCTGCATTTCCTATTTGTTTTGTTCCTCAGTGACTTGTATTTCTGTGTTTGTAAATTTCCTTGACATCTTTGTACGTCCTTCTTTCATCGATCAACAGAAGTATTTCTTCTGTTACGCTGGTTTCTTTGTGGCTACCTTCTTTGTAGCTATGTTTTTCTTTCCAGATTTTGTGATGAACCTTTTTAGAGATGTCCATGCCTCTTCAACTGTACTACCTCCTGAGCCATCCCTTATTGCTGTCTCTAAAGCCTTAGAGAACTTAAGGTGTATCTTCTCATCCTTAGTACTTCTGTATCCCACTTCTTTATCCCACTTCTTTACGTATTGATTATTCATGACTAATGTCTTAAACTTCAGCCTACTCTTCATCACTACTATGTCATGATCTGAGTCTACATATGCTCTTGGGTATGCCTTAAAATCCAGATTTCGGAATCTCTGTCTAACTATGATGCAATCTAACTGAAATTTTCCCGTATTACCCAACATTTTCCAAGTATGTCTCCTCCCCTTGTGATTCTTAAGCAGAGTATTCGCTATTACTAGCCGAAATTTATTACAGAAGTCTATTAGTCTTTGTCCTCTCTCATTCCCTGTCCCAAGACGATATTCTCCTGTAACCATTTCTTGTACTCCTTCCCCTACAACTGCATACCAGTCCTATGACTTTTAGATTTTCATCTTCTTTTACATACTGTATTACACTTTCAACAGCCTCATATACTTTCTTTCTCTCTCCATCTAAAGCTTGCGACATTGGCATATATACCTGAACTATCGTTGTTGGTGTTGATTTGCTGTCAATTCTATGGACAGCCGTATCACTGAACTGTTCACAGTAATACACAATCTGCCCTACCTTCCTGTTCATAATGAATCCTACTCCCATTATATCACTTACTCCTGTATTGATATTATCCTATAGTCGTCTGTCCAGAAATCCTCATCTTATTTCCAATTCACTTCATTAGCCCCTACTATATCTCCATTGAGCCTGTGCACTTCCCTTTTCAGATTTTCTAGCTTTCTTACCATGTTAAAGCTTCTGACATTCCAAGCCCCGACTTGTAGAATGTTATCACTTCATTAGTTATTAAATCTTTTTTTCATAAAACTTTGAACATAGCTGCTAAGGTTCAGTGACCGTGTCAGAATTATATTACAGCAAATAAGCCCTCGGTCACAAATATTAAGTCAAAATTGACCAGGTTTCAACGCTACTATGAGCGTCGTCTTCAGAATTAGACTAACTGTTCTAAAACATATTAGATATATAATACATTAATAAAATTAAAGTTTGTACTGACTGGAAAAAGATGCAGTACTTAAAAGTCTTGTTGCAACCCTTGTTCACTAAAGTACGAACAGCCCTTAGCGGCCCGCCATCTTTCTTACAACTATTTATGACATAACCTTTCTGGCTTAGATCTTTTTTAATATGTGACTTGTAAGTACTGCATCTTTTTCCAGTCAGTACAAACTTTAATTTTATTAATGTGTTATATACCTAATACGTTTTAGAACAGTTTGTCTAATTCTGAAGATGACGCTCATAGTAGCGTCGAAACCTGGTAAATTTTGACTTAATATTTGTGACCGAGGGCTTATTTGTGCTAATATAACTTTTTTTTCATAGTTGCCTCCCCCTTGACAGTCCTGTACTGGAGATCCAAATGGGGGACTATTCCAGAATCTTTTTTCCAATGGAGAGATCATCATGACACTTTTCCATTTACAGGCCACATGTCCTGTGGATACACACCGTGTGTGTCTTTAATGCAGTAGTTCCCATTGCCTTCCGTATCCTCACGCCATTGGTCATTTCTGAGTCTCCTGCCTTTAGGGGCAGTTTCCCACTATAGGGCTGAGACAGTGCCCAAAGTCTCTGACCACTCCTCTGCCCCCCTTTGACGAGGCTGTTGGCAGAATGAGGGAGACTTTTAAACTGGAAGTCTTTGGCCATCAATGCTAATTATTAATCAAGGTTTAAGTTGTGGCTGGTTTCGAACATGGAATTGAGAATGTTTTGATTTCTAATCAAAGACGCTATGCCTAGACCACAGATAACCTCTAATTAGCACAACATAACTCATAAGAACAAGTGGTGTGACAAGAAGAGAAAATGATAGACCAGACCACCATTTCAAACCAGCCTTATGCAACTTTGTCAATAATGCCGACCTAATGCTTTTACATTTTAGTATGTACACTCAAATTATTTTTAAATGCTGAGTGTGGCTGAGTTCAATTGTTAGCAATTTTCATCATGTTATACTTTGTTAATATTGTCTTTCACTGCAATGAAGATTTGCATAAAGACTTCATTCCACCAGGTTGTATTTTAAAACTGTGCTTCATTCAGCACTACTAGTTTCAGGCGTGGCCCAGTTTAAAGTGAATGTTTGCTTGAACAATACATCCACTGTAGTGGTATGGCTTTTAGGTTGGAACTTTCTTTTTGTTATGGTATGTTGTTATGTTTTAGATGCATTTGAAAGTGCACCATGCCCAAAACTAGTATTGCTGAGTAAAGTACAGTTTTAAAATACAGCCCAGTGGGATGATGTCTTTCCTTACATTTATACATTTATAGTGGCTGTAGAACCCACCCAGAAGAAAATGAACAAAGAAGGTTCTTTTTGCCTGTGTAAAACAGGAAATTCATTTAAGAAATTTGTTAAATTTACAGAGAGACAGAAATGCTGGCTCTAAATACCAATAGAAACACTCAAAATCAAAAATAATAATCCTAGGTTTTTAGAAATATATGTTCCGTCTGCAGGGAACAAAGAGGGATTTGTTGGGGAAAGATTGGAATAGAAGGGCAGGTCCCAGAAGTGGATGGCTATGAGAACCAGGATGCTTCACCTTTTTTCCATGTTTTCATGGCCGTGATGGAATTTTTCATCTCAGAAGCAGTTTACCCAGGCTTGGTACAAGTTCATTGACAGTATCTTTGTGATCTGGATTTACTGTAAAGAAAGAACTACTCCTCCTCCACCAATAGCTTAATACTTTTCCCACATCTCTTTCTTGTGAGAACATGCTTGATCACCATAACTAACCAACCATGCAGCACCAGTTCCCTTTTCTATTGCAAGCCTATTCTTCTGTTTTTCTCCCTCTGCCTTTCACAAATTGTGCTGGGAAGGTGACCCACTGTGGTGAACATTCCACTTTTTTTGCCTTTCTGTCTTTGCATCCTTCCTTTCTGGCAGAGGTGCTACACCAAAAACCCAACACACGAGAAATAATTGCTGTTACACAGGTTGTCACGGACTCTGTCTACAACAGACAAGTGCGCTCATTGTGACTTTGTAAGCCTTAGCTGTTTGTGTGAGGATGCCTCTGGATTTTACCATTTTTAATGTGTATCTCTCTCCTGATTGTGAAGTGTTTGACTGTATTGTCTGCTGTGATTTCTTAGCTCCCCCCACCTTTCCTCATTTTGGATGACTTCAATGCCAGCTGCGACATGGAACTATAGCCATTTGCCGTGGTACAGCTATTGAAACATTGCTCACAGAGCTTGGTCAGTCTCCTGAATGCTAGTGCCCATACACCCTTCAGTGTGGCATGTGGATCATATTTGGCCTTTAATCGTTCGATTTGCAACCCTAATCTTCTCCCCTCCAGTCATTGGTGAGTCCATGACAACCTGTGTACCAGCAACTATTTTCTGATTGTCCTGCCCCCCCCCCCCCCCCCGCCCCCCAATCAGCATCACTTACCTGGCTGTCCATTCAGATGAGCTCTCAACAGTGTTGACTGGAATGCTTTTGCCTCTGCCGTCACCCTTAGCATCCCACCATGTGGAGATATCTATGGGGTTGGCCAGAGTATAGCCATTCTATCGGCTGCAGACTTAATCATCCCCTACACCTCAGCATACCTCCATCGGAAGACAATGTGGACAACGGTGGACTTACGAAATCACCATGATCATTAGAGATCACAGAGAGGCTCTCGTACATCATAAGCAACAGCCATCGATGGAGAACCTCATTGCCTTAAATGGCTCTATGCCTGGGTCCACTGCCTATTAAAACAACAGAAAGAAGGATGCTGGGAACAGAGGGCTACTACCACTGGACCACGTTCCGCTCCTTCACAGGTTTTGACAAAGGGTCAGTGCCTCTGTGGACAACAGTCCTCCCACATGTGTATCAGGTGTCTCCCTGAATGATATTGTATGCACTGACCCACATGCTATCATCAAACACGTTGCTCAAGCATCCGTGTCTGAGAAATATCAGCCTGCATTTTGTGTCCTCAAGTGGTGGATAGAGCGAATTCACTTTCCTGTCATTACATATAATATAGAGCCATATAATTCCCCTTCAGTGAGTGGGAATTCCTCAGTGCCTTAGTCCTGTGCACTGACATGACTCGAGGGCCAGATTACATCCACAGCCAAATGCACTAACACCAATCGATGGATTGCCAACATCCATCCTTGCCATTTCTAGTAATGTCTGGAGCAAGGGTGAATTCCCATCTCATGATCGTTGTGGTACTGAAACAGGATAAACACCTCCTTGTGATGGACAGTGATCACCCAATTAGTCTTACTACTGTTCTTTGCAAGTTGCTAGAATGTATGGTGAGCCAGCATTTGTGTTGGTACCTTGAGTCTTGAGGTCTTTTTGCTCTGTCCCAAGGCAGTTTTCATGAAGGTCATTCTAGTGCCAACAATTTGGTCTGCCTGTAGTCTGCCATTCAGTTAACTTTTTCCCTTATCATTGTCTTCTTCGACTTGCAAAATGCTTAAAACACCATATGGTATCATCACTATCTTCATTACTCTGTTGGTGGGGTCTCAGAGGCCCACTCATAACTTTTGTTGGGAACTTCTTGTTACTCTGTGTGTTCTGGATTCAAGTTGGTAATTCCTACAGAACCCCCCCCCCCCCCCCCCCATGTACAAAATAATGGGATCCTGCAGGGCTCTTCACTGAGTGTTCCCCTTTTTCTGGTGGCTATCAGTGGTCTAGTTGCAGCTGTGAGGCCTATGGAGTCATCCTTAGGTTTTTTTGAACGTACTATTGCTCCTGCTCTGTGGGTGTTGCTGAGTGCAGGGTGCCATACGAAATCCAATGTGTGGACGTCTATCCCTGGTTTCCAGTTTTCAGTCAGACTGGTCTTTAATGCTTCCCCATCTTAGGCAAACATGCTGGCCACAGCTTAATACTCTTCACTGCCTTAGTAACATCAGCTGAGGTGCTGACTGCTCTACACTTTTGTGGCGTTACAAATCTCTGATCCTGTCCTGTCTTGATTAGGGGAGTGTGGTATATTGCTAATCATCACCTTCAGTATTGTGGATGCTGACCCGATACACCATTGTAGGGTCTGACTTGTAACAGGTGCCTTTCAGGCTAGCCATGTGAACAGGCTATTTGCGGAGACTCATAGGCACCAACTGCTGCTCAACTACATGATGCACATTTGCTGCTCCCCTGTGCTTCTGAACTATTGCATGCTTTATCCTGGTAGTGGGATCAAACTCACACAACATAGGCTCAGGACTAATCACTGTCACAGTTTGTATACACAATCTGCTCTGAACTCAATCTTCCCCCTTTCTCACATCTCGTCTGGGAGCAGTCATGTACACCCTCATGGTGTGTAACCCGTCCTTCGATCTGTCTTGACCTATCCTGTGGATTGAAAGATTCTGTTGACCCTAGGAGTTTTGGCTTCCTGTTCCTGGCCTTTATTGATCCATTTCCGGATTCACAGTGGTGTACACTGACAGCTCTGTAATTGACAGATAAACCCATTTTACCTACACATACGCAAGATGCAGTGAACTATGCTCCCTGCAAAATGGATGCATTGTATTTACTGCAGAATTGGTGGCCACCACTTGAGCCCTGAGTCACTTTCATTATCACACCGGTGAGACATTCTTAATGTCCATAACTCCCTGAGTGGTCTTCAGGCTATCAACCAGTGCTACTCTTGACATCCATTGGCCGTGACTATACTGGATCTCCTTTCTGACCTCCTTCAAGCTGAATATTCAGTCATCTTTGTGTGAACCCCAGGTCATGTTGGATCCCAGGGAATGAAGGTGCTGACCAGTTTGCCAAGTTGGCTACCAGGTTGCTGACTTTTTAGATGTGTATACTGGAACCAAACTTTTGGTCGGCTCTATGCCATCAGTTGTTGAGGGCTTGGAACATGGATTGGTGTGCCTTGGTTTCTCCTAACAAATGCTAGCAATAAAAGGGACAGCAACCATATGGCAGTCTTCCCTTCATGCTTCTTGCAGATAATCTAGTGTTCTTTGTCACCTTAACATAGGTCACACTTGGCTGATCTATAGTCACATCATACAACATGAGTTTCCACCCCACTGTCAGTGTGATGCCTATCTGCACTCACTCACTCACTCCCCTTCTATTCCATTATCTGTTCCTCTTATAATTCATCCTCACTTCTAACTCTGTGCCGACTGTGATCCTAAACTGAAGCCAGTACAGTGCTTGCTTATCTACTGTCTCTCTGGTTCCTTTTTCTCCATCTTTACCTCTTCATTCTCACAACAGATGGGTTCCTGTCTGTGTGTCTGTGCCCCATTTATATTTGCCCCAACCAAACCCTTTTTTTTCCTTAAGTTGTGTAGTTCAAAAAGCTAGGATTCTTATGTTTTATTTAATGTGTTTCTATTTGCAGTTCTTAGAGTCGCATCTTCTGAAGGCAAGTATCGGCCATTCATTCTACATCTTTATAATATTAACAATAACTCTTGTTAGATTATTGTTATTCTACCAGCTTAGTTTTCAGTCACATTTAGTCCTTAAGTTCTGTATCTCCTATGTAATTATTACTGATGATGATGATGATAATGATGATGATGGCATTGTTTTCTGTTCGGCAGGAACTGTTGGATATTGATGCTGTAAAGACTGCTCAAATTATAGTCTTGCATTTACCTCAGACAGTTCCAAAGATATTAAGAAAACTTGACCTTGAACCAGAGGTCTTATATCAGTTCCTCCATGGTTTGTTTGATTTCAGGTAACTCTCCAGCTTATATTTTTTCTGGTAAAGCAATAGGTATTTTCTGTAAATTGCATATTAGATATGTTCTATCATAGTCACTGATGCATTGTCAGGAAAAGCCTGATCTGAAATATTGGAATAGTTACTTGATCAATACAAATCGGATGACTTTTATTTTCAGGGATTCACATGCAAACTTAAGTCATCTGAAGGACGACCTGACCCTTGAGCCACAATTAGTTGAGCAATACATTCAGTTAATGTGCCAGTACAATCCAGCAAAGGTTTACTCCTTTATTACTAGCTTCGATGGGTATCGTCTTGATAATACATTGAAGGTAATCAATATTTTTAAAGCATTCAAATGACCATGGATTTTGTGTGTCTTTGTGTATGTGGATTTGGAAGCAAATGTGATTGTTATTTGAGATAATAGGGCTTGCAAATTGCATAAATTGGTGATAATATATGACAAACTGGAAAAGATTATTCTATGAACAAACAAAACACACCTATCCCAAAATAAGATTCTTAATATCAGTTTGGATTACAAAAGGACCTCTCCACAGAATGTGACTTTTTCAGTTCATAGATCAGATTATACAAAACTTTCAATATTGCCAGATGGTAGTTTGTGTCTCTTGTGAAAAGCCTTTGGTTGTGCAGATCACAAATTCTCTCTCAGAGAAATTCAAGTAGTATGGCATCAGAGATCTTGCTGTAAACTATTTCTCATCGTATTTCATTAAAACAAAGCAGTAATGCACATTAAGAAATCCAGGAAATGTGCACACTTAAGCAACATACACAGAATGGGGAATAATCACAGGAATTGATATTTGTTCAACTTGAAAACATAAATAATACATGCTATTTAGTACTGCCTAAGGCCTGACCCGACCATTAGCAATAATGTATGTACGAGGAACTTTCAGGTGTTATGTTGGTGAGAACCTGAACTAGCAATCAGATTTATTGATCTTATTAAATGTCAATGCTCTATAACTTTTACATTATAAATAACAGCCTTCAGAGATAAAATTTCTAAAAGCTGACTTTTCATTCATTAATGTCTTATATGATCGTATTTTGGGGCAACTCTTCTTTTAGGAAGAAAGTGGTTGTTGTGTAGAAATTTTAACACTTCGAGGTGTGGGCAGTTAGAGCATCATTCAACTGATCAAGACTGTGCGTTTTCACAGTTTTTCTGAATTTTGTGTAGTAGTCTCTGGTGCATCAGTTTATTGCATTCACAGTAAGGTTCCCTTTTTTTTTATTTTTTTATTTTTTTTTATTTTATTCTGCAAAGAAACATAAAGTTACATTAGTGACAATGATCAGCATTGTTATGATTACTAGTGAAATCCATAGATTAAGATACCAGAATGGAAATAAATGACTAACAGGTGAGAAAGATTAAGTATTATCTTCTCAGTGTACCCAAGAAAATGAAATTTTGAAAGAATTTTTTTGGCCAGATCGCTACACTAGTAAGGACCAGTAGTACAGTCCCCGGCTAGCAGCCACTTAAGTTCTGTTCTGGAAATAACGCGGAAAACATATTGTACGAACATGTAATAACGCCTATTGGGAGAATAATCACGGGATAACTAAACCTGTGATTTCGGCAGGGTTAGTGAATTTAACTGGCAAACAAATTTTGACAATGCCAGGAATAGCTACAGAATTAGTGATTGTTAGAAGGAGGAAGGAGAAGAAACAGGGACATCACACAAATTATGGAATAATAAAACAATTTCAAATTTATATAAACATTTTGATACTAGCCTACTTTTGGATCTCATACTTGAGAAACTGGTTTGTATGAATGAAATGTTAAATTAATTCCTAACATAAAGCTGTTTGCTTGTAGTAGGCATAATAGGCTTTTGATATTGGTACTTCGTGAATTATATTCTGTCGTGATATAAAAATGACCATTTGTGCCAAAACAGTCTCATTTATTCGGTGTGAGTTACAAAATTGCTCCAATATTAGAAAGGCGTATTTTGTTTTATCCAGCAAACAGTGACAAAATAGACGTAATCAGATCAAGAAACCACGACAGTCTTGGGAATTATTTATATTAACAGGTTTTTCAGTATTACATAACATTTTGATTTTTCATGTAGCAAAACATTTGATGAACTTCGATGAGGTAATAGATTCTTTCGCAGAAATGAAAGCACGCCATGTAAATCTGTATCAAGATTAGATAGAAAAAATGCTAGGAGCTAAGGATTTAAGAAATGTGTACTTTCTTGCTTGTCTCTTGTCTTTATTAGTTTTATGTATCCTATACTTAATTTTATCTCACACAAAACATCAAGTTATTAGCTAGTCAGGCTCACCTCTGAACAGTTGTACCTCGTGTGAATTGTATCCATTTGTACCATCGTAGTTGGATTAACAGTAACAGTTCCTGAATATCTCTTGTAACTGCAAATCTCACTTCTAACTTTCCATACCTTGAAAGTTAGTCCTAGCATCCAGTGATAAATAGTAAGCAATGCATGTGGTTGTTTGGAAAACAACACTCCTGAATTCAGTTGTTGGTTCACAATTGCAACTCCCACCTCTTCAATAACATGTAGTCACATCATGAGTACAATTATTCTTTGGATTGTCCTCGCTGTTACATTGCTTACTGGAAAGGAATGCTCGTCAATACCCCTTCCTTCTTCAAAATGTGTGTCCATATAACAAAAATAACAAATTACTGACATTAATAGCTTATAAACTGCTAACATACAATACAGGTGTAATACTACAAAACGGAGAAGGAGAAGGAGAAGAAGAAGAAGAAGAAGAAGAAGTGCAAAAGTATACTGTAAACTAGTCCTCGATGTACATCTACATAGGTACTCTGCAAGCTATCATACAGTGAGTACCGCTACTAGTCATTTTCTTTCTTGTTCCACTCGCAACTAGAGCAAGGGAGAAATGACTATATATGCTTTTGTATGAGCCCTAATTTCTCGTATCTTATCTTTTCTCGTATCTTATCTTTTCTCGTATCTTATCTTTTCTCGTATCTTATCTTTTCTCGTATCTTATCTTTTCTCGTATCTTATCTTCTTGGTCCTTAAGCGCAATATATGTTGGAGGCAGTAGAATCGTCTGGCAGTCAGTTTTAAAAGGTGGTTCTCTAAATTTTCTCAATAGTGTTTCTCAAAAAGAATGTCGCCTTTGCTCCAGAGATCCCCATTTGAGTACTCAAAGCATCTCCATAATACTTACGTGTTGTTCAAACCTACCAGTAACTAATATAGCAGTTGGTCTCTGAATGGCTTCGATGTCTTCCTTCAATCCGACCTGGTGAAGATCACAAACTCATTACTCAAGAGTAGCTCGCACCAGCATCCTATATGCTGTTTCCTTTATAGGTGAACCACCCTTTTTTCTAAAATTCTCCCAATAAACCCAAGTCGACCATTCACCTTCCCTACCAAAGTTCTTACATGCTCTTTTCATTTCATATATCTTTTCAGTGTTATACCCAGACATTTAAACTACTTGACTGTGTCAAGCAGGACACTAGTAATACTGTATCTGAACATTACAGGTTTTTCCTTCCTTCTCATCCACATAATTTACCTTTTTCCACATTCAGAGCTATCTGCCATTCATCACATCACATCATTCAAATCTAGCACCCCGCCTCTGAATTGTTTCGAAGTCTTCCTTTAATCTAACCTGGTGTGGTTCCCAAACACCTGAAGAACAGAGTGCTCTAGCATCCTATAAGTGGTCTCCTTTACAGATGAACCATATTTCCCTAAAACTCTCTCAATAAAACACAGTCGACCATTCACCTTCCCAACCACTTTCATCACATGCTCGTCCCATAACATATTGCTTTGCAACATTACGCACAGATATTTAAACACTGTGACTGTGTCAAGCAGGACAATACTAATACTGCATCCGAACATTACAATTTTATTTTTCCTACTCAGTTGCATTAACTTACATTTTTCTACATTTAGAGACAGCCGTGATTCATTGCACCAA
This sequence comes from Schistocerca gregaria, assembly GCF_023897955.1. Taxonomy (NCBI): domain Eukaryota; kingdom Metazoa; phylum Arthropoda; class Insecta; order Orthoptera; family Acrididae; genus Schistocerca; species Schistocerca gregaria. The sequence goes on from NC_064922.1 coordinate 894,527,265, forward strand.
CTGGAAATTTTGTCTAAGTCGTCTTGCATCTTCCTACAGTCATTCAACTTCAACACCTTACCTTACACCAAAGCTTCATCAGATAACAGCAGTAGTCTTGTCGCACTTCCCTGGGGCACTCATGATGATACTCGATGACATACTAGGTTCTATTACGTAAGACGTCTTCGAGCCATTCGCATGTCTGTGAACTTATTCCATTTGCTCGTACCTTCATTAACATCCTGCACTTGGGCACCATGTCAAATGCTTTCCAAAAATATAGAAATATGGAATCTTTCTGTTGCCCTTCGTCCATAGTTCACAGTATATCATCTGAAAAAAGGGAAAGTTGAGTTTCACGTGAGTGATGCTTTTTAAAACCATGCTGATTTGTGGGCATAAGCTTCTTAGTCTCAAGAAAGTTCAGTTTATGCAAACTGAGGATATGATCAAGGATTCTGCAGAAAATTGAAGTTAGGGTTCTTAGTCAGTAATTTTGGGGGCCCATTCTTTTATCCTTATTATATACTGGAGCTGCTGCGCTTCTTTCCAGCCACTTGGGACTTCGTGCTGGGTGAGAGGTTCACAATAAATGCAGCCTAGGTAAGGGGCCACTGTTGTAGAGTGCTCTTTGTAAAACCAAATTGGGATTCCATCCAGACCTGGTGATTTATTTGCTTTCAAATCTTTCAGTTGTTTCTCTACACCAGGGATGCTTATTACTATGCCGTCCATTTGAAAGTCTGTCTGATGGTCAAATGATATGTTTGCAAAATTCTCCTGTGTGAACAATTTCTTGAATGTGAAATTTAAAACTTCAGCTTTGGTTTTGATATCTTCAATTACCACACCAGACTGGTCAACAAGGAACTGCAGGGAAGACTTAGATCCGCTTAGCAATTTTATTTAGTACCAAAACTTTCTCAGGTTCTCCGCCAGATCTTTTGTTCAGATATGATAGTGGTAGTTGTAGTATGCTTCACACGGAGATCATTTTGACAAATGCATGAATCTTCTCCGAATCTTATGAATTTTGTTTTTAAACCACGGTGGATCTTTTCATCCCTTATCCACTTACTAAGCAAACAACTCTCCAGACCAGGATTTATAGTCTGGTTAAGCTTTGTCCATAATTCCTCTATATCCATCTTACTGGACCTAATTGATGTCAATTCACCAATCTTGACTGATTTATTAACTTTTGTAATCATAGTTACTATAAGGACATATTAAAAACAAAGATTCCAAGACTTACCAAGTGGGAAAGTGCCGATAGACATTCATAATAAAATAACACACAAACACACACACACAATTTCTAGCTTTCACAACCAGCGGTTGCTTCTTCAGGAAAGAGGGAAGGAGAGGGAAAGACGAAAGGATGTGGGTTTTATGGGAGAGGGTAAGGAGTCATTCCAATCCTGGGAGCGGAAAGACTTACCTTAGGGGGAAAAAAGGATAGGTATATATGCGCGCGCGCGCATCCACACACACACACACACACACACACACACATATATATATCCATCCATACATATACAGACACAAGCAGACATATTTACAGGCAAAGAGTTTGGGCAGAGATGTCAGTCGAGGCGGAAGTGCAAAGGCAAAGATGATGTTGAATGACAGGTGAAGTATGAGTGGTGGCAACTTGAAATTAGCGGAGATTGAGGCCTGGTGGATAACTAGAAGAGAGGATATATTGAAGGGCAAGTTCCCATCTCCAGAGTTCGGATAGGTTGGTGTTGGTGGGAAGTATCCAGATAACCCAGACGGTGTTGCTGGTCATTCCCACATAGAAAGCGCATGAATGGACACAGGCAGACAGTGTTTGTTGGCAATGAGGATCACCCTGTGGCTAAACATGCCTAGGTGCACGGACAGCACATCTTGGCACAGTGTTACACTGTCCGGGTTATCTGGATACTTCCCACAAACACCAACCTATCCGAACTCCGGAGATGGGAACTTGCCCTTCAATATATCCTCTCTTCTCGTTATCCACCAGGCCTCAATCTCCGCTAATTTCAAGTTGCCGCCACTCATACCTCACCTGTCATTCAACATCATCTTTGCCTCTGCACTTCCGCCTCGACTGACATCTCTGCCCAAACTCTTTGCCTGTAAATATGTCTGCTTATGTCTGTATATGTATGGATGGATGTGTGTCGGTGTGTGTGTGTGTGTGTGTGTGTGTGTGTGTGTGTGTGTGTGTGGATGCGCGCGCGCGCATATATACCTATCCTTTTTTCCCCCTAAGGTAAGTCTTTCCGCTCCCAGGATTGGAATGACTCCTTACCCTCTCCCTTAAAACCCACATCCTTTCATCTTTCCCTCTCCTTCCCTCTTTCCTGAAGAAGCAACCGTTGGTTGCGAAAGCTAGAAATTTTGTGTGTGTGTTTGTGTGTTATTTTATTGTGCCTGTCTACCGGCGCTTTCCCGCTTGGTAAGTCTTGGAATCTTTGTTTTTAATATATTTTTCCCATGTGGAAGTTTCTTTCTATTTTATTTACTATAAGGACATCATCATTGCTAAAATCCGTTTCTATACTGACATTGTTGATTAGATCTGGCCTGTTTGTAGCTACACGGTCTAAGATATTTCCAATGTGTGTGGGCTGCTGAACTAGCTGCTCAAGACAGTACTTAGAAAATGTGTTCAAAAGTATTTCTAAGGACTGTATGTCTGTACACTCCAAACTGAATCCATAGACATCCCAATCTATACTTGATAGATTATAGTTGCCTCCAACTATAGTTGGAGTCACTAACACGGCGATTAAGTTTAGGCTGGTTCTGTACATCTATGTCCACATACTCCAATAGCCAGTGAGCATTCAGTAGTGTTCTGAGTGCTCTGCTGTGAATGTCGTAGCTAATGTGAGCTTTAAACGTGATTGTAGTGAGTTGTTTAGTAAATTTATAATTCATTTGTTGCAAGTTGTTATCCCTGATGGTGGTAGTAAGAGAGAAATTCTGCATAAGCAGGATATCCCTTCAGGTGGAAAGCATGCGCATGCACTTACCATAACTGTTGCCAACTGTTGCTTGGAATTGTCAACAATGCCATCCATGTCTGTGCCTCGGCATGGGTGAACCGCCATCGTTGTGGATCAGACTAAGTGCTGCATGATCTGGGTATTTACGCAATACTGGCCATAGACTTTCTTTGAATGACTCTACAACTATCACAGTGGAATTGGGTAGCCAGTAAAAACAACCAACAATTAACTCAGTTTCACCTATACTCGTTATACATGACCAGATTAACTTCACTGTCACATTCAACTTCAACCTCGATAGAGACCATATTTTTGTCAACTGCAGTGAATAGTCCCCTTCCTCCTATAGTCTCTAATCTGTCTTCCTGATATATGTTCCCTGACTTGCTAAATAGTTCAGAGCTTTCCAACTCTGGTTTCAGCCAGCTCTCAGCCCAGAATAATGTGAGCGCAAGAACTTTCCTGGAGGGCAGTAAATTCAGGATCTTTATTGTGAATATATTGACAATTCACAATATTTTGATGGTCGCTGTGTCTCTATTCTGAACACCATCTGACTTCCTTTGCTGCATATCGACTGGCGAATGTTCATCAGAACGCCTCAAACTACCATCTAGCCTAAGTTGATATGGTGTCCTGTGTCTGGTGTCTTAACTTTTTTTTTTTTTTTTTTTTTTTTGTACTGTTACTGGAATTTGTGATAAAGTATCTATCACACTATTGATTGACTTTACACTACTAATACAAGGTGTAGCTAAGTTCTGTTGCTGTGAAACATTTTATTTCAAAAACATATGAATTTAGTTATTGTCACCGTCAATATACACCCATCCTCTATCCGTACAACACTCTGTGTGAATTTTACGTTGATGGAAACAGTGCTGGAAGTCTTCCTCAATGAGCTCCCTGACAGCAAATGCCACTTTTTCTTTCATGCTTTCAACAGACTAAAATTTTGTTCCTTTTCAAGCAGATTTGACTTTGGAAAATAGATAAGTCGAATGGTTCGAGGTCAAGTGAAGAAGGTGGGTGGTCTAACACTGGGATGCTGTACTTTGCTAGAAACCTTGGCACAGACAATGTGGTGTGAACCAGTTGCATTCTCTGAATGCAGAACCCATGACCTTTTCTTCCATAATTTGGGTCTTTTTTCCACAGAGTTGAGAAAGAACCTCAAGGAAGTAATATTTAACCTTCAGGATCCCAATGAAAATACACAATTCAATGTTAATAATAATCATTATCATTTTGATTCTTGATTTGCTCAGTCAAGTTTCTTTCGCTCTCAGTGAAGTTGGGCCCTTCCAGTGCGTGGACTGGCACTTAGATTCTGAATCATATGTGGAAAAGAAAGACTCGTCACATGTTATCACTCTTTCCAAGGAATTAGGATCATAAGTGTCAGTACAATATTTTCATGAGTTTCTTTTCGTTCAAGAATTTTCAGCACCAATTTCACACACATTCTTGTGTTAAATTGGTTATGTAAAGTAATGTCTTATGCATTCCTTTTAATAATTGATCAGCTGTTCAACCAACAATCAACTCTAATCAGATTACCTGCTTTATTGATATTTTCATCAAATTTGATGAAAGGAGTCCTGTGCATGATTCATCTTCAAAAGTCTTCTCGGCCGTCTTTGAAACACTTGAACCATCAAGAACTCATGTATGTGATACAGTCTTTGCCATACACTTCTTTTAGTAAAAGATAAGTTTCAGTAGCAGTTTTTCAAAGTTACATGTGGAACTTCACGACAATTCATTGCTCTATTGTTACATTCATAATTTTTACATCTTGCTGCATTTCCTCCCATGTGTTAGCGACAACTTGGCTGTAATACCATGAGTAGGGAACACTGCGAGTGTGATGCAGGCGAATCACCTTTGATTGTTCTTCTTCCAATACTGTCACCTTTATTTTTGTTCTTGTGGTCCATCTACTCTGTACCATGGCCATGTGCAAACTTATTCTTCTTGACTTCATATCCAGATAGAGTGATGCTGTAAGTGTGTCTCGCTACTTCCAACTACGACACATCTTCAGTGATAATTTTCTGTATTATTCAATCTATCTACATCTGTTGTGAAGACAGATCCAAATATCATTAAATCATGAACTTGGCCACATCCATCAGTACACCCATCTACACTGAACTTGACTTAAGGTCTAAGATTTACAATCTCCATTTGTCTTGAATGTTTGCATTGTAGTATATCCTTCAAGGGGGCATCACAAAGACATAAACACCCACATCCAGCAAGTGCTTCTGTGCTCACCATGCCTAACCTTGCCCCTGCTATGTTGTGTCACTGCATATGCACCATATGGACATACCACAGATCGGGGTGTGCACAGTGAATTGTTCCCACCACATAAAATGTTTATAACAGAGACAGCCTTCTTTCACCATCGTGAGCATTGTCAGTGGAACCTAGATCATTCTCATAAACCACCCTTGCTACACTACAAGCTCTTACACAAATGGAAGCCAAACCACACTGATTTGTCTACAGACACCAGAGGTGTTGCATTCAACTGAGAAAGCTTCACACTTGATGGCTATTGGTCGTTAATATTTGGCAAATGCATATTTTTTCTGTGGCAGCATCAGTCCCAGTATTTTATAGTCACATCTCATATATACAACAGAAGTTTTGGTATGTAACTTGATTTTAACACTGACTGGGGTGGTCATGTATGTGACCTGATACAACCATTATATTTCATTAAAAGTTTCTTAGTTTTCCCTTTTGGTGTGTATGCATTAATAATCAACCTCCATTGGCCATATCTGAAGTGTGGAAGCTGACTTGATTGATGTCCTATATGTCCTTGCCTTTCCAGTTCATTTATATTGGCACGCCAAGCTCTTTGCCAACTTCACATATTCTTTTGCAAATTTCCTCCATAGAGCATCTCATAGGGTGAAAGATCATTACAGGAATGGACTTCAGAATTATACATCCTGATGGCGTAACTAAGGAATGTGCCCCAGTTCCTTATGGGCTGTTGACATACTGAATCACTGCCTTCTGTATTGTTTGGTGAACACATTTTGTGCATCTTTATGCTTGCAGATGAAATGGGCTCATCTGTAACTTGTGAATATGAAGCACGGGGCAGAAGTGTTTCATCATATCAGATAAGAAGTTAATACCCTGATCATCTAGGGAGCTTCCCGACACACCAAATTTAAGAAGCCACTTATTCACTAATGCTGTAGCTGGTTGCTAATCGAGAATTAGAGTGATAGATGTGAAGCTCGTAAAATAGTCAATGGTTATATGTATGTGTATATGTATTACCAGCAAGAGTTCTGTTGACTGGATGCAGAATATAGAGCCCCATCATTTCAGAGGATCTGGATGTCTCTGGCAACCTACGAAGATGAATCTTTTCGTGGATGAGCTCCCAGTGTGTGCATTGTATGCATTTCTTCACGTATTGATCCACATCATGTTTCCTTGTAGAAAAACAAAAGGTTGTTAGCTACTAACCTATCAATCATTCTTCACCCCCCACCCCCCCTCCGAATTGCCTGCTGTAACACTTGTTTCCTCAGCGAAATTGAACCACTATGCAGAGTCAGCATTTTGCAGTGCCACAAAGTAAACCTTCGTGTGAACCATGGCTGCGACATAATTCCTGATAGTTCATGTCAGCTGCCTGTTCGCTCTGACAGCCATTCACACTTTTACCAGGTGTTTGCAACCTTGCAGTTCCAAGTGTGTATGTTTATATGTTTTCTCCCAAGTTTGTGAATAAATGTGTGATTGAACTGCATCAACATAAGGGCCCACCTGGATAATATGGCAGAGGTATCCTTCAATACCATTAGCCACTTTAAGAAAACATGATCCTGTAATACTTTGAATTTCTGCCCATATAGGTAAAATCTAAAGTATGTGATTCCATAGATCACCACTAAACTTTTCCTTCTCTGTGTTTAACTGTCGAGAAGTGTATGCCAAAGGATGCTCCTGACTTGGAACACAACAAATTGGTAGTGTAGCAAGAAAGGATTAATTCCTTATCTAAATCTAGAAATGCCAGGTACTGGGTCTTTGATTAGTGCTTCCTTTAATTCCTGAAAGGCACACTTGTAATCTGTTGACCGCTCAAATTTAATCCCTTTTCTTAACCAATGATTTAATGGTTGAGCAGTTGGTGCGTAGTCTTTAATAAATTTTTGTTGATAATTAAAAAGTCCAAGATAAGATCATAACTGTTTTGTGTGAGTGGAGTCGCAATTTCAGAAACTGCTGATACTACATGGGGATCAGTTGAACACCCTCTTCACTAATGACATGGTCCTAATACTTGACCTGGGTTCCGTGCAGAATTACATTTGCCGATACTTAGCATAAGACGTGCTGCTCTTAGGATGTTGTAACTGCCTCCATCTATTTCACATTTTCATTCATATATTCCGGGGAAAAAAAACCTATAATATCAAGATACATCATGCACTTCCTAGGTTTCAGGCTACACAGAACTCCATTTAGCAATCTTTGAAATGTGTCTGGTATATTTTTAAGCCCTAATGGTATCTGCGACATTGAAAGTTTTAGGTCTAGCTTCTGGTACAACCCATAATGCAAATCCATTTTAAAAAAGTATTTGCAACCATCCAAATTGCCAAGTGTTTCTGTGATATTTGGTGTTGGCAGAGGCATTGTGGTAATTCATGCACTCAGATATATGTAGTCACACAAAATTGATATTTTTGGTGACATTCATTGCCTGTTTCACTCCCCATGGAAAATCACTGGTTTCTATAATACCTTCTGCCAGTTGCTTGCCGATAAATCCTTCCTTAAGCAATTGTAAATGCTTCAGTACACAATATAGTGTCTTATACATTGGAGAATTACTCCCTTTTGGTATGCAGTGTTAGGTGATAGGAATCGTGGGCAATAGACACTGTGCAATAAGAAAATCCCTAAATTTTAACAATAGTGTTTCCATAACTAGGTGATCACTGCCTTGCCAATGACTCAGGTTACTTCAAATGCAGGATCACTAACTGTATGTTTATGGTTGGAGTTTGTATATGACCTATGTATATCATCTTCCTCTAAAATACCCAATGTGGTGATCATTAAACCCTTCGGTAGACTTGCATCTTCCATACCAAAACTATCCAGGTTAATATTAAAAACAAAGATTCCAAGACTTACCAAGCGGGAAAGCGCCGGCAGACAGGCACAATGAACAAAACACACAAACACACACACAGAATTGCTAGCTTTCGCAACCGATGGTTGCTTCTTCAGGAAAGAGGGAAGGAGAGGGAAAGACGAAAGGATGTGGGTTTTAAGGGAGAGGGTAAGGAGTCATTCCAATCCCGGGAGCAGAAAGACTTCCCTTAGGGGGAAAAAAGGACAGGTGTACACTCGCGCACACACACACACACACACACACATATCCATCCGCACATACACAGACACAAGCAGAAAAATATGTCTGCTTGTGTCTGTGTATGTGCGGATGGATGTGTGTGTGTGTGTGTGTGTGTGTGAGTGAGTGTACACCTGTCCTTTTTTTCCCCCTAAGGGAAGTCTTTCCGCTCCCGGGATTGGAATGACTCCTTTCCCTCTCCCTTAAAACCCACATCCTCTCCTTCCCCCTTTCCTGAAGAAGCAACCATCGGTTGCGAAAGCTAGTAATTCTGTGTGTGTGTTTGTGTGTTTTGTTTATTGTGCCTGTCTGCCGGTGCTTTCCCGCTTGGTAAGTCTTGGAATCTTTGTTTTTAATATATTTTTCCCATGTGGAAGTTTCTTTCTATTATTATTTGTGTGTACTATGCTCCTACATACAAAACAGTGCATTGTTTCCAAATCCTCATTATTCCTTAATGGTTCAACTACTCATAACATTTCCTGTGGTAAGCCTGTACCTATGGATACCCAAACTAATTTTTCTGTGCCTAGTAGTGTCTTGTTATGAGAATCCATCATCAGCATGCACATACTAAGTACACCTCCATGATTGGTTAGCCTTGCAACATTGCTTCATTTGCAGTTGTATCACATAGTGAAAACAAAGTTCCACCGAGTTCAATTGTGTGCTGCGAAATATTGATTTTGGCATGATGTTTAGTAAGAAAATCAAGCCCAAGAATGACAAAATACCCTTGACCCACTTGTGGCAATGCTTCTGTATGCTCAGAAGTAGTCTTTGCCTCAAGGTTGAACTTGAGCTTTGTTGTCCCAATGAATCTAAATCATTGTTACCAACTCCACCTGTGATCTTTAATGAGGAACTCGTAGTCTCTTTCTAACCAAGGGATGCAGTGCAGTGACCAATAGATGTACCCCTGTATCTGTTAAAAACCTATGTTCCTTGCCATCAACAAAACCCCACAAGCAGCGTCCCATCTCTGCCTCTAACTGTTCAGTATCATATTTTATTGGGAACGTTGTTCAACAGCGTTTACTCTCACACTTGTTTTCAGTGACCACTTCTCCTGAGACTGATTCTCTTGTTTCTTAGCCTGCCACTCACTTCTGTGCTTTCTGACCCACTTGCTCATCTTTGTAGCACTTTGGCTGGTGACACTGTTTCCAGAGATGCCCTTCACACTCACAATTTACCGTTGCACCACACACGATGGTCACCACAAGGCCTTGGTCGCTGTATCTATTTCCTTTAAGTACATAGCTACTCTAAGAAATGTGGCAAAATCCAAAGGATTCGCCAGTCTAACCCTACATGACATTTCGGCTGGAATACTGTGCCAAAACACATCAAGTGCCATATTTTCAACTTCTCAGCACTACACTGTACTGTATTCAGTTCTTCATTTTGTGTGAGCTCATGCACCTGAATACTAAGTCTTCGTATCCTATCTTAGAATGACTTGACCAACTCGTTGTGCTTCTGAATTAATATGTTTAATATTTCCCCAAAGAAGTGAGTACTGTTCTGTTTTGGCTACCTCTGCTGTAACCCCACAGCCAACTGTTCTAATGTTTAGGCATCCCATATGGTTCCGTGATAGGTGACAAATGCTTTAGCTTTCCCTGTCAGCCACAACTTGGCCATACAAAGGCATGTTTCATTAGGCCGACCATCGATCTTGGCTGAAGCTAAAACATCACTGAGAAATATATTTACATCCTCCTATACATTACCAGAAAAAAGTGTTATTAAATTTGCTATCACAGGATTGATAGGAGCAGAGGGTACACCCTGCATAAATTTAACATTGTCCAAATATTTATTCATAGTCAGCCTGCAGCACCTCTGCCTGGCTTCTATAATGTTCTGATTCCCCACTTTTCTGCATAAGTGCTACTTGTAACCTAGCAATCTGTTCCATCTTAGCGGCAAAAGAATCGCTCATAATAGTGGAGTGTGTTTTCTTTGGCATATTGCTTACTCTACTGCTGCATAACTGAAGTAGTATACAATAAAAGGGAAGCAAACACCAGGTTCAAATTATAGGTTCACAATACAAGAGGAGTTACCCTAATTCTTAATTCTTATCATAGCCCATCTACATTCATTAAACTCATGTGCCAAATGACCCCAATATTGGCAGGTAAAACCTCTGGCTGGCACAGCCTTGGTGCATGGCAGCTTTTGCCCAGTGTGATTACAAAATGCATGCCTAACAGGTATCAGTTATATTTCACGACAGTTGCTTCTGTATTGGGACAGGTCAGGATATTCAGTGCTGTACCAGAGTTACTTCCAGATAGAAATCGGATTCAAATGAGCTGCTCTGCACTCTACCATGGGCAAAATTGTACAGTGAAAGAAACAGGCCAGCTGTGAGGTAACAAAACAGTTTTCACTCACCACCCTTTACACTGAAGTCCAGACTGCAAGATGGGTAAAGCTGATTGCAGTCATGTCAATGTGATGACCAGTTGTGTCGATGTTGGGTGTCATGAAGACCATTTCAGACCACCAGTTGGGACACTAGTTGTAATGGTCACCCCTCAGATCAGGATGGTCAGTGGGCATCAAGCTTTGACAGGTGAGGCAGTGATGTTACAAATGTCGGAGGTCGAGCTCCAAGGACTAGTGAGCATTGAAGTCTTGCTTCTGGAGGCATCAGTGAAACAGCAGTATCTATAACAACATTTTACTAATAGGATTCTGCAATGAATACTGTCTTCTCCAGTGCACACTAAATGGTTCAGGCTGCTCTCTCAGGCGTCAGAGAGGAATGCTAGATGCAACACTCTGACAGGTCATGTGGCAGTGGCAATGGCAGTGGCAGTTCAGGCACATTGCCTGACAGCAAGGCAGCACAGGATGAAGTAGTTGGGGTCAGTGAGACAGCCCGCAGATGTGCCTCTGTAGATTTGACAGGCCTCAGCATTCTCAAAGATGCATGCACACTTAGAATTGTGCTGAAAGCATTTCCAGATGATTATTGTCATGGAGGTAGAAACCCGGGGCTCATTTAGCACACCCAGGATACACCCAGAAGGCAGTGCACATACAGCATGGGAGGCAGCACTCAGGTGCACACCCAGCAAACAGAAGATGGCAGCTTGCAGTCAGTTGGGGTGGCCATTCACCAGAGAAATCCCCCAAAAGCCCGCATCTTCTATCAGTTGGCTGTGACCTGTTGGTAGCAGCAGTGTGGTGTGATGAAGTCCATACACAGCCAGTAGACTGCAGTCTCTTAGTTGAAGTCGTCAGACAGGCAGCAAGCAGCATATTATGGTTCACTAGCAGAATTAACCTGTAACTGTGAGGCTGTCATTGTGTCAGGCTTTGTGGTACAGACAGTGTGTCCAGACAGTGAGGACAAGATGTCAGAAACAGCAGGTAGATGTCAGAAACATCATTGCAGCAGATTAGGTGGCCATTTGCTGTCCCTGAACCAGAGGTGTCAGCAGTCCTGTTGACCAGTGTTGTGCCTCAATTACAGGTGACTTTTCCCACCTGTACATTCCGTGACACTATTAGAAGGCCCTGGAGTGGTGGATCACCGAGGTCCTCAGGGATGGGATTGATTTTTTTGAAAATAGCTATGTGTTGATGTGTGTTAAGGTCCCAGGTATTACATGTTGCAACCATTCACCTCAATGGGATCTTGTTTGCAAGTAAGCAATGGGGAGGGGAAAAAAATTGTAATTTTGTGTGATGTTCTAGAGCTCCAAAAACACATTTGAAGATGCTAGTGGTGTAGCATAATAGTTATGGTACAATTCTCATATGTAGTGTGGTTTGTAATCGCTGATTTTCCATTGTTTCATTCTCATATGCAGCAAGTTGTGGATTCAAATATCCTCAATTGTTTTGAATTTTTTTTCAGTCTTTTTTGAAATGATTGTGATCATTTTTATTCAATTAATTGGTTTAAATGTACTTTTTTTATTTCTAATCCTTTGTCATGTCATTTTAATTGTCATTTTTAACTTCACGATTTACACTCATTTTTCTTCATTTCATTCTTGTTTCATTTGAATCACTGTGTATGTGAATTCATATTTTCATACACCTGTCATAATATTTAAACATTTGAAAATGTCAATCTGTCAACTGGTGCCTGAAAACAAAAGATGATGTAATCTGTCTGTATTGGCAGTGAAATGGTGTCAAAAATGTATTTTTTGTAACAAGATGTACGTTTTTTGGATGTGATCTTCATACAAACATTTAAAATGTAAGTTCTTGCACTATGGACAAAATATTGCAGATAAAGAGTTAAATGAAAGAAGGGATTATAATTAAAATGAAATTCTTGCAGTATGAGGAACAGGAGTAATGAACACAATAACATGGATGAAAATACAAGATGGTCTAATTGAGAAATTAAATCACATTAACAAAATTCCACATGATGAGAGAAAGAAAAGAAGAAAAACAGAGAGCAAATTAAAAAGTTAGGGATTAGAAATAAAAAAATTACATTTTAACTAATTAATTAAATAAAAGTGATGATCCAAATCACTCCATTAAAGATTAAAAATCCAAAAGCACCTGATAAGTTTTGAACCCATAACCTTCTGCCCATAGGGAATGCATTTTAACCATTGTGCTACACCACCACACTCTATACAGCGGTATTTGTAAAACTCCAGAGCATTACATGAAATTACGTGTTTTTCATCAATTACAAGCAGATGAGGTCCCACCAGGGTGAATGGTTGCCAGGTGTGATAGCTAGGACCCTTACCTTCACAATCATATAGATGGTTTCAAGGAGTGAACCCCACACCTAGGAACCTCTTCTTGTTTGTTTGAAGCAACAGTACCACTCGTAAATGAATCAGTCATTGCAGAAAGAGGGTAAGTCAAGGAATTTAACTTTGGGATAATGGAAGAAAATGTGTTTTCCCTTCCAGTAATTAAGTAATATTCATAACCCTTTTTGCAGAAGTATTTTAGTGTCAAAGAAGCATAACTGTGCATATCAAACATGTTTCTATACTATTCTTTAATCAACCCTTGATTTATCTTTCTGCATGAGTGATTGCAATATAATTATTGATACTATGCATCACTGGTTCTTAGTATTGAACTAAAATAATAGGGTAAAATCTTAGATTGCTCATCAAGGGATGTGAAGAATCTAGTAGATAAACTTAATTTCAAACACAAACTGAAATCTTATGTGATGTATGACTTCCTGTTCCAAAGAATAATTTATGAATGTGTAATAATGTAATGTTGTAATATCTCTTTATTTTCGATGAATTATTCTGATACAATTCTACACTTGAATGACGTTTACAAAATTTCTATCTTCATACTCGCAGAATCCATGTGCAAAATAGTTTCATACAATAGCTACGCCATGAGCGCATAATTATTCTTTGTAGTACTCTCTCTGGTGGTTGTTAGAACAAAAAAGCTTCCAGGATTGTCTTGGTGCCGATTAGCCTGAGTTTTGGTTTGAAGAACTGTAATCTGATTATTGAGATTTATGACCGAAGATAACTGGTACGAAATTGTACGTTTAAAAAGGAAATATATATATTGCTCCTTCAAACGAAGGTGTGTATTTGACAACTGAGAATTAATTATATTCATCGATATATTGCGTAGTTGTTAATCAGAAGAGAACTTTCGAAACACTGGATACGAACCTGCATTTAATAATCCAAGAGCTCCATTACTTCTTCGGAAGGTTAAACTTCATCAAAGCCAAATATCCGCTTGATCTGAGGTTTCCCGACTGATTATACAATGCTCCCAAAATTACGAGACATTTTATTTGTACAGATTAGCAGACTGCCGCAAAGCACGATCCTGCAGAGAAGAAGAATCATCATCGCCTGATTTCATTCTAACAAGTAAAATTCTGAATCATTTTGAGTGACTGTTTCCTATCATGAATGACTGATTGCTCGAACGAATTGAGAACTACATAGATAGGAGGTAAAAATTATAATGTTAAATTAATAATAATCGGTAGATGAAAAATTAAAAATAAGGATAACTAACTAACTAGCTAGCTATCTAAAACTTGTACCATACTGTGGCACAAACCCAGATACCTTCTTTTTAGTTCCTTAAATCAAAACACTTGCACCTCAGTATGTGCATGTGGAAAGCTGCTAATTGCAGTAGTAACGCTTTATTTTGGAAAAGTGTTCATGTAATGTTCTGATTTTAAGAAATTCAACTTTAATTTCAACGGTTTGCTTTTACATTTATAGATCACAAGGAAGTATGAACAGACTGATGCTACTGCTTATTTGCTGGAGAAGACTGGAGACTTCCAAGGAGCGCTGCAGCTGTTACTGGGCCACCTTAACAGCAGAATAGATTTGTTAATTACAACATCAAGAGATGGAGTAAATAATGTTGAAGAAGAAACTGCGGTGCGAGAGCTGACCACACGTCTCGTGGAACTGTGTAGAAGAGGTTCAGCTACACTGGATGAGGCTGGCCGACACAGTGTCTGGTTTCCTCTGCTCGACAGCCTCATGCGACCACAGCGCAATGAGACTACACGGCTGCCAGGTGGGTGAAGTACATTTTCAGGAAGTAAGCATTATATGCACTTCTGGTAACCAGAGTATCTGCATTTGCAGCTGTCATTGAAAAGGATTTACATATCCATTTGCATATTCCACAAGCTTTGATATGGGTGTATGGCTGATGCCATGATTATCCGCACCTTCCCTTTTTCCTGTTCAATTCATAGACAGAGTACCAGAACAACAACTTCGTTGCTTTTGCATTTACTCATATTGCCCCGATTTTACCATCATGGTCATTAAAAGAAATATGCATGAAAGATAGTAATATTTTGCTCTGTTGTTTTTGAAAAGTACTGTCCTGGAATTGTAAGAGCAATGTTCTCTGTGATATACATTGCTTTTCTAACAGTGTCTGTCACTAGTCTTGGATGAGCACTATCCAGACACTCCTGCATGACTAAACAAACCCATGATGTAACATTCTGCACTTCTAAAGACCATCTGTGTTTCCTCTATTAATCCTGCATGGCAATGCTCACAGACAGACAGCTGGTCATCAAGAATCAGTCAATGAAAAATTTCATTGGCTACCTCTTTTGTGGGTGAATCACATTATTTTCGTATTTTTCCAATGAAGAATGGCATCTCCTTTCCCCAAAACCATATGAATATCAATTTTTGACCAATTTGCATAACCCTTTTGTGATGCGTCTTGTGACTGTTACCAATGAGTGACTGTCATTGATCTGAAATTAATTAATTTCATGTTTATTTCTTGAGATGGCAGTCCAGTGTGGATCCGTGCTGGATGCTTTCTGGTAATCTGGGAATATTTTATGTTCAACTCAGGTGACTAGTGAACACAATGATCAAAGTTATCCCATAGATATTCAACTGGGTTAAGACATAGAGAGACTGGTTGGAAGGGAATCATGAAGAAGTCTTAATAGCATTCTTCCAGCCATTTACAGACACTAGTAACTGTGTAATGATGCACAGTGCCTTGCTGAAAAATACCATTCTCTATTAGGAAGACAATAATAATTGGAGGAGAGTGTGATTTCATAACTTAATTGGTCAGTAATGTCTTCCATGTGGATTAATAGCACTATATACAATACAACATGAAAATATCACTCAGATGATAAAGCTGCCACAGAGCAGAGTGGTGCAGTGGCATCACTTTCCATGGTGCACAATGTCTTGCCTGTAATGTCTGCAACTAGAGTACTTCCAGGAGAGCGAGGATTAGAATAATCTCCCCCACATAAAGATTTTAGGTTTTCAACAGTTTTCGTAAACAGCTTAAGACAGTTCCTGGGATGGTTCATTTGCAAAGGATATGGTCAATTTCCATATCCATACTTCACCAGTACGTAGTTGTACTGAATCTAATGGTCCCATTGCTAATGGGATGTTAAGCCTTAACATTCATTCATAAAGCTACTCCCACTGCTTTGCTGTCTTGCAGTGTGTTTGTACTCCCAATAGGGCCTTACAGATTGGCTCTGTTTGATTTTCTTCATACTTAAAGGATTTGAAGGTTATTGGCCAACCATGAATGAATGTCATAAAGCAGTAACACACATTTTTCAAAACATCTTGGAAATAAAGCCTTTGAAATCAAAAGATTTCTGATTGCTGTTAAGTATAAAACAGTTGTAATTCATTAACAAATTCATCAGTAGCTCAGAGTATTTTGTAATTGGATTTTAATTATGAAGTTGCTGGTTTGAGACTTGTTAGTATCATACTTTTTCAAAGCTTTTTAAAAAATCCATATTTACTAACAAAAATTGAATATTATTTATTAATAAAAAGATTGTTTTATTTTGAAGTAGTGGTAATATGAAAATAAATTAAAATGTAAAACAGACATGTTAATGTCATTTTGTTAAATGAAAAAAAATTATGTACATCAATATTACTGTTCAGTAATAAGAAATTAAAAAGTATCTGATTTTCTGTTTGATGGTTTGCATATTTATACTAGATTTTAATTTATTGTGAATACTCTTATTTTCATGTGAATAGTAATGAAAAACGAAAAGACCTTTTTTTATTTTTTTTTATTTTTGAAAATTATCATTCTGTATTTGTTTATTAACATTTCCATTTGTTAATAAATATGAAATTTAAAAAAATATGCTATTAGCAAGATCTTTTTTAACTATGGACGGTGGTTGACTATGGACGATTTTGTTAGAAATTCGCAAATATTTTGTCCTTTGCAGTGCTCACAAATCTTCTAATTTTCAAAGGGAATATTTTCAGATATTTTGAAAATTGCATCACACCGTTTTAGGAAACTGAAATGCAAATACTGTAAATATGGTGGGGGGGATTGGATCGGGCTGCCTCGTAGCATGCTCGTCATACATTTAGTACCAGATAAGCAGACAACAAGACCATCTTTCATATTAAGTGAGTAATGTAAGAACACGAAGTTTTCCGTCAAAACTCAGCATCAAAATTTGGTATTGTATAGAAAATTATTTAAAAATGGAAATTCAGTTGATGAAACAGTAAATTACAAGGAGATGGAATGGGTGGTCAGTATATATCTCCAGGAGGCAAAATTCTGAGTTCATCCAATAGAAAAACTTAACAGTATTCTGAGAAGAAAAGTTGCTACTCACCATATACAGGAGATGCTGAGTTGCAGATAGGCACAACAGAAAGACTCACACAATTATAGCTTTTGGCCATTAATGCCTTCATCATCAAAACAAACACAAACAAACACAAACAAACACACACACACACACACACACACACACACACACACACACACACACACACACACACACACACACACTCGCTCGCGCGCGACTGCAGTCTCAGGCAACTGAAAGCACACTGCCAGTGGTTTCAGTTGCCAGAGACTGCAGTCGTCTGTGTGGGTTGTGTTTGCGTGAATGTGTGTGCATGTGCATATGTGTATATATTGTTGACGATGACCTTAATGGCCGAAAGCTATAATTGTTAGTCTTTTTTTCTGTACCCACCTGCGACTCAGCATCTCCTCCGCTATATGGTGCATAGCAACTTTCCGTCTGATAATATTGTTTCATTCCGTCCTGAATTTTCCACTGTTAGAAAAACTTGACCATTAACTTTAAGAACTAGTATGTTCCTTCCTCAAGGAGGAATGAGGCTTTATTGCTTATTGGTTTGTTTTATCTAGGCTGAGGTTTTTATATGAGCCTCAGTGAGGTGGAGGAAAACATCAAGGAAAATGAATTTGGGTTTGTGAAAGGGCTAGATGCAATTCAGTTAGGAAAAGGCGTTAAGCTGTAGCGAGAATTTGAATAGTTCTTCTCCAGTAAGAATCCAGCCAATAAAGATATCAAAATCTTAACCAGGCCAGGGAACCCAGAGTCTCAATGTTGAGGAATGCCTCAATTGGCCATGTAAGGTGAATTAGTTACGGTTGAGGATGAAGTTGGTTAGTGTGACAGTAAATGAGGTTTTTCAGAGATTTTTGGGTTGTCTTTGGGAGAGGTATTGATTGTGGGCTGAAAGACTATGCACATGTCGCATATTAGTGTAGAGCGAGATCAAATCAGCTAGTGATGTGAAGGTTTACTTGGGATAAGGGTGGAAATAAATTCGAGATGATATCTCTTACCTAGGACAGGAGGCTCTGTTTTTTTACTTTGGAGATGCTTGTCTACTGCAGCTGAAATGTGTTCAGTTGAGGATTTGAAGCCTGCTACAATGGGAGAGCCATGGTGTTTATCTTTTTGTATTTTGGGTAATAGAAGATAAGACTGCATGGCTTTTGAAGTGTTGGACATCAATCGGGTGAGTCTGGGAAACTCAGCAGTGGGAGCTCCTTACTAAGGAAACTGTGGTGAGGTGGCCACGATGTTACTCTCAGTGAGTTGTGGGTGTGCTCCTTACTGAAGAATCATGAACATCAGCTCGTGACCTTGGAGTGCTCTGGTGTGTGGAAGGACATAAGAGCCAGCATTTGGAGGCATGTGACTGGCAGCAGCAATGTGGAGCCAATGGTGACACCACAGACTTTGAGGAAACCAATCTGGCCTTTTCGTGTGTACATCAGACTGTTTTCCAGTGCTCAACAGGAGCCTTGTAGCAAGCAAGTGAAATGGGCAGCCACTTAGGATACATGGCTGCATGAAGATTATAGTATAGTTGAATGGTAGGTGGTAGCTATACAATATCAGAGATCCGGAGGGGTAAGAGTTTTTACAGAGGACTTATGATGTGCCTGGGGTTTTTAGGATTTTCTATAGCTCAGTTTGGATGTAAGGAAGAGGTCATTTAGAAAACTTTTATATGTCAGGGTGTCCAGAAGCTGTTGAAGCTCCTGTAGCTCATACTCCATATGCTCAAGTATCACAATGGTGAAGTCTGTGCACAGGGAAGACAGGGTACAGTAGTCTGTGTTCAATTTATGGATAGCTCAGGACTCTGTCTCCCAATAGGTGGTGATGCTGAGATTGAGGAATTATTGGTGTATTTAGGAAATTAGACTTTTTCTGTTATAGCCCTGTTGTCAGCATGAGTATATACACCATATATTTGTTATTGTAATTCATATTATTTCTGGACATCAGTGACATGTGGGTCTCTACATCTGTACTCTGCAAACCACTGTCAAGTGCATGACAGATGGTACAGCCCATTGTACCAGTTATATGGTTTCTTCTCATTCCATTCATAATCAAAGCATGAGAAGAATGATTGTTTAAATGCCTCTGTGCATGCTGTAATTAATCAAGTTTTCTCCCCGCACTTCATATGTGAACAATATGTAGGGATTGTAGTATATTCCTAGAGTTATCATTTAAAGCAGGTTCTTCAAACATAGTACGTAGTCTTTCTTGTGATAGTTTATATCTATCTTGTGGAGTCTGCCAGGTCAATTTCTTCAGCATCTTTGTGACGCTCTCCCACAGATTAAACAAACTTATGACCATTCGTGGTGCTCTTCTCTGTATACATTCAATATTCACTGTTAGTCCAACACACTTCATGGGTCGCACAAGTGATGTGTAAGCAATCTCCTTTGTAGAGACTGATTATGTTTCCCATATATTCTACCAATAAACTAAAATTCACCATCTGCTTTACTCATGACTGAGCCTTTGTGTTCATTCCAGTTCATATTCCTACAAAGTGTTACACACTGATATTTGTATGAGTTGGCCGATTCCAAATGTGACTCATTGGTATTATAGTCATAGGATACTATGTTTCTTCCTTTTGTGACATGCAAAATTTTACTTTCTGAACATTTAAACCAAGTTTTCATTCTTTGTGTCACTTTGGAATCTTATCAAGATCTGATTGAATATTTATGCAGCTTCTTTCAGACAGTACCACATCGTAGACAACTGCGTATCTTGCAAAATGTGTGAGGTTACTGTCAATATTGCCCTTAAGTCACTTATAGACAACATGAACAGCTACAGTCCCAAAATATTTCCATGGGACACACCCAAAGTTACTTCTATATCTAATAATGACTCTCCCACATGATAACATGCAGTGTCCCACCACCCCCTACTAAAAAAATCCTCAATTCAGCCACAAATTTCACTTGATTCTCCATACATCAATACAATGATGTTCTTACAACTCGCAGACTATACTATTTCAGAAATGTGGCCTCCTTTGCCCCTAAGACCGATGGTGACCCCTAATTTTGACAATTCACATAAATCACTTTCCTTTCCCCCTGAAAACAGTGAGCACTATGTCTGCAAACAGCTGTCAGCCTTTTATATACCTCCTTAATGCAAGTAATCTGCCACATATCTAGATTTCTGTGCATAAGTTTCACATATGAGGTTTGTTTGTAATAATGTTATTTGTGGGGTGTGAGGTTTTGTGGAGTTGTACAGGTGTTTACACATGAAATGTTATAACCAGAACTGTTCTGACAGTTTTGCAGGAACTCACACAACAGCTGTTGACCGCTATGAGCAGCTTTGTCTCATTGCCTGCTATGCTGCAAGTTGTTCTCCAGGATCCTGCATATGCTGGTGGCAAGTTTGGAGACATAAGGGAACTTATGATGGGTTAGTAAATGATTGAATTGAAAATTATTGTAGAATTGACACTATGAATAGGAATAATTGAGAAATATTTTGTATTGTTCAAAATGATGATCATAGTAGACCCAGCAGGAACAAAGTGACCAAATTCGTTGTCAGATACACAACCTTTTACATGAATTCTTCTGTGCACAGCGTGTAAAATGTGTGTGGTATAAAGTGTAAAATGTGTGTGGTATAAAGTAAAGTTCCCTGTGACTTCAGGTGTCATTTATATAATTTCTCTGATGTCTCTGTTATTGAGCAGTACATGTGCCGACAGTTGTTCATATACAAATAGTGCACCCTTTAAAGGGAAAAAGAGACAGTAGATACATTCAGTTTCAAAATAATTGTAAACACAAGCTGATATATCAGCAAACATGTAAGTTACTAGCATTGATATATTATTTACCAATAACTAGGAATAGAATAAAATCATTTTATTTTATGGCCAAAATCGGTGATATTTTTTGCCAAAATCAGTGTTCCTTTTGCAAATTGGTTAATACTTTTGCCAAATTTGTTGTTATTTTTTTCGCCAAACATGGTATACTTTTTTCCACCACATTGTGTTCATTTTATTTACCAAATTGTGTGGTTTCTTTTGCCAAATTTGTGTGTGTGTGTGTGTGTGTGTGTGTGTGTGTGTGTGTGTGTGTGTGTGTGTGTGTGTGTTTTCGCCAAATTCGGTGGCATTTTCAAATTCAGTGTGTGTGTATGCCAAATTCAAAGTCTCTCGCTAAAGTCGGTGTTGTTTGTTTTGCCAAATTCAGTGATTTTGATGATGCTTGTTGTGAAATTTGGTGTTTTTTGCCAAATACCATGTTAATTGCACTAAGTTCAGTGCAGTTTTCATCACCACCTTGAAATTGGTAATGGAAAATGAACTTCCAGTTTAAGATTATATGTGAACCTACACCTTGAGGAGATTACAATTATTAATTATTATTAATATCTGTAAACTGCCATCCGCAAGTTTCTAAAGTTTCATAAGGAAAAATTACAAAATTTCTCTGTAACCCCTAAAAATTATTGATTTTGCATTACCTGCCTAAAACCTCTAATTCCATATTATTTTTTGCTTTATCATTTTTTATGAATTTTTTCTGCCCTACTAATAACACACCTACTTGTACGCTATATGTACGCTATACTATCTCCTACTCGGCAGGAAATTATCATTATGTAGTAAATAATAATTTTACCAGATCGTAAGTCCCCCCTGACCTTGAGTTGTGGGTGACTTTTCTAAACTGTACTCCATTCCTCAAACCTCTCCAGTCCTTTTCCTTGTCCCCTTTTCCTTCCCCTTCAACACTTCTGTCAGGAGGAGCCACCACTGGCTCCAAAATCTTGTAAAAGTTGAATCCTTGTGTGTGTGTGTGTGTGTGTGTGTGTGTGTGTGTGTGTGTGTGTGTGTGTGTGTTCCCTTTTCGCCGCTTGGTGAGTAGGTTTTTTTTTATCTATATGTTTATATTACATTATCCATAATTGATTATTTTCATTGTTATATTCAATCGTACAATACCTGCAGCAGACGGTACCAATTACTACTACCCTATGCATGCACCTGCCTCCCACCCTTCACCATCAGTTCCTACACCTGCCACCAATAATGATTCATCATATCACTTACATATGATGTTCTTGTAGTTACCTGTCCAGTGAGTGATTTGATGCAGCTCTGTGTAATAATCTGTCTTACGTAAGTGTTTCTGTACATGCATAATTGCTGTAAATATGAGAGCATGCTGAAAAGCAATGTCTCCAAGTTTTTTATGTGAAAACTCATAAAGTTTTTTAGACAAAAAATGTTGTTAACTTTCTCCGTCTTTTTTCTTCATGTCTACGTACTTATTTCTCAAAATAGTCACCCTGGTGACAAAAGAGAGGTCAGCTTCCTGATACCATCACTGTAGATTGTTAGACTTTGTTGATTGAGCCACAATCTCACCTGTGCTTTCAGTCTTCCATGTGTTTACACCCTGGGACAACTAGGAAATCTGGGTAAAAACACAGTAATTTTTTCATCTGGGGAAAACTTAGGAATTTCTCATTGTTTTAGTTTCCAGTTAAATTTTTGTAATTTTGACTTGTAAGGACTCTGTGAACAGTTTCTCACTATTGCAGAATAACACTGCAACAGTAAAAGAGAGAACAACACAAAAATAAAAATTCAGTTGGAAAGAAAATGCGCCATTTGCAACAATAAAACAATGTGCGCACACAAGTGTCTGCCAACGACAATGTGTGTCAAAGGCCTTAGGATGAAGACTATGACGCTATGTAAAAATAAAGTGCTTTCAATGAGCATGATGTCACAACTGTTTACACTTCTAACAGGATGTGGGAAAATATTGCGAATGGCGGTGTGAGAAGCATGACTTTCAAAGGAAATTTTCTTTTTAACACTTTGAGGACCAGCCACTTACAAAAATTTAGAGTCCAGTTAACCAGCCATTTACGTTATTATTTAGAATTTGACTATCACATTTGTGTGGAATATATCTTAAATGGTAACACATGCTAGAAAAGACCAATAATATATGTGAAAGCTTAGCTTTTCTTGTAGCTATACTGTATGTATGTTAATTTTAACTATTATATCAATGAAAATAATCAATTTTTCAAAATATAATGCAATTGGAAATGTAACAAGTCTACTCACCAAGAGGCAGCAGGAGAATGCACATAAAAAAGTATTAAGTATGCAAGCCTTCAGTGCCATGGGCTCCTTCTTCTGGCAGAAAGGTTGAAGGGGAAGGAAGAGGGGCAAAGGAAAACAACTGGTGAGGCTTAGCAAAAGGGATAGAGTTCAGGAAAGTCACACAGGACCTGTCGTCAGGGGAGACTTAACTGGATGGGATCAGAAGGAAAGACTTAAAACCCATTAACTTACTCGTCCAACATCAGACAAGATGTCCGCATATTCATCGTAAATAGTTGTATCGCCTCTTTCATCTGCCGTGATGAAAAGGCACGTACTTTTTGACGTGTGTAACTTTTTGTTACCTAAACAAAACACCAACAGAATGCTAAAGTGCTGTCGCTGGCCACTGCACGATACTATGCTCAAGACACCACAGTGGTGTCGCCGGCCACAGAGCGATACTATGCAGATGACACCACTGTTGTGTTGCTGGACGGCTTAGTGTTAATAGTGATGGCTACATGACATGTCCTATACTCTGCATATCTGATGTAATTAGCTGGTGTGATCATGGGACATGAGCTATGACTGGCTGGCAGAAGCACATCATTTCCTCCGAGAAATCTGTGTGTGTTCTTTTTAACTATTCTCGTTCCATTTTAAACTTTCCTGAGTTGGAGATGAGGGACACTCTCCTTACTTTTAAAGACACATTGAGGTTTCTGGGTCTCATATTTGACTCTAAGCTTACGTGGTTACCACATCTTACGGACCTGAAAAAATGGTCACTTAATGCTTTAAGTATTTTAAAATGTCTTAGCCACAATACACGAGGAGCAGACAGGACTTGTCTCCTCCAGTTTTACAGGGCATATGTGCGATCTTGGCTTGATTGTGGGTGCACGGTGTATGAGTCTGCGAGACACTCTTATTGAAGGATATTGGACATGGTGCACCATGACGGGATTCGGTTGGCCACTGGGGCGTTCAGAACAAGCCCCATACCAAGCCTCCGTGCAGAGGCCGGTGAAGCACCACTTCACGGCAGCATCTCCCTGGAAAGGCTTTTTTGGAACCGACGACAGGCAATGAGGCCATATGGGATTTGTGCACAGGCTTGCCTGCTAGAGATAGGTGTGGATGGTCTTCATGTTTTACATCGCAGTGGGAGCAGGTTTCCACATTGGCTTCTCCAGAAGCCCAGACTTATTTTAGACTTGACGAATTTTAAGAAAGATCATATGTCAGATTTTACATTTCAATCTCTGTTCTTTAAGATTTTAGATATGTATCGCAGTTTCACAATAGTGTACACTGATGGCTCCAAACAAGGGAATTCCCTTGGCTGCTCTGTAGTGTTCTCTGCCCGTGTCACCAGGTTTTGCCTTCGTGATGGGTATACCATTTTCTCTGCAGAGCTTCACATGAACCTGAAAGCACTGGAACAGGTGCATCGTATTTGGAGCAAACTGTTTCTCATTTGCTCAGGTTCCCTTATTGCCTTACAAATTTTACAGAATCTGTACCCAGCTGAGGAGTTGGTCTGGCTGATATATGACCAACTGTACTTGCTCCAATGGCAGGGTAAGCAGGTGTCATTCTGCTGGGTGCCAGGTCATGTAGGGATATGAGGAAGTGAACAGGCTGATCGGCCTGCCAAGGAGGCCTGCAAAGGACAGGACATGGCACAGTGTCCTGTTCCCTTGCAGGCTGTTGTTTCTGCACTACACAGGAAGTGCATGCAGTTGTCAGATGAGGAATGGCTGGCAGTGACGGCCAATAAACTGCATTTGGTGAAGTCAACAACCCGGCCATGGTGTACCTCCTGCCAGTTTCTCAGGTGGGATGAAGGGACTTCACGTGTCTTAGAATTGGGCACTGCCATCTCACACACAGCTTTATACTGTGGCAAGAGGATCCCCTGTTTTATGATGCTTGTGGCGTGCACATCTCTATCTGCCATATTTTAATGGAGTGCATTTTATATTGTGATGCAAGGGCAGAAGCAAATATTGGTAGGGATCTGCCATCTATTTTAGCCAATGTCGAGACGAGTGTGACTAAGGTATTAAAGTTTTGTGATGTGTTTGGACTCTGGCCTAAAATTTTTGGCTGGACATTGTAGTGTGTTGTAGAGTGACTGGCTTCTCCTTTTTTTTATTCTTGTGCTTAGCCAGTCATGTCCATCTGCTATATTTTTTAGCTCCTTATACCACTTTCTTCCTGTGTTGTTAATGTTTTACTACTGAGGCAATACTTCGTTCCATAGTTCTGTATGGGTACGCCAAGTTTTCAAACTATGTCCAGAAACGCATCATGTAGTGCAGTCTCGATAATGGTGTTTCTGCAGCTACTCTTCTGTATTTGGTGGAGTTCGTATTTATACTTCCACAATACGAAAATGTGCAGTGTACATGTTGCCATACATGGAAGACCTTTTCCTGAAGTGCCAGAAAATTCTACATTTGTGTATAAAACTTTCTACCATTAAAAGGATTGACAAATTTTACAGCTTGGAGAGAAGTATATGATCACTTAACATGGAAAAAATATATTTTCACCTGGGAAATTGGGTTTTTATTTTTTTTTTAAATTTTTTCCATGTATACACCCTAACTGCTTCATCACTACCAAATAACATTAGTGCACTTCAAACCAGAAGTACTGTTCCAGTAGTGTTAAAGGTACTGATAATGAGAAAGATAACAATATAATTATGATAATGGAAATACGATGATACATCACCTACATGAGCTATTGAGCAGTGGATAGGAAAGTAGAGAAGTCTGGAAATTGCTTAGCTTTTGCACACAGTCCTCTCCTCCTTCAGAGGTCACTGCCCCCCCCCCCCCCCTCTACTACTACTACTGCTACTACTTCTGAGTTATGGTAGCAATTACTTTTTTATGGAGTTACATACTTAAGGCACATGAGAACTCTTGGACAGACAGGTATCATGATATGGCAGACGTTGAAGTTTACAGTGAAATTCTTTCACTAAGAAAATGGACAATTTACTGAACTTCAGCTATTGGTCTGATGTAAAATATTTTAGAGTAAATCTCACATTGGGGTAAAAAGGCCCTGTTTCTCTCTTTGTATTGTCACTTACTTGCAAATCACTTATGATGCAGGCATGCTCAGCAACTCGTGCTACGAGGAGACACTGCTTCAGGCGACATCTCGCCTGTTGAGCTCAGACTTACACCAGCAGCTCGCCAAGCATCTGGCAGCAGCCAACAGGGGCATGACACCACGCCTCTCCACCTGCAGCATGTGTCGCCAGATGATTACACATCTTCGGGATAATGAATCTGTAGTTCTTTTCAGGTAATTGAGTTCACACTTTTCTGGAGTGTGCATGCGCCCTTGTGCAGAATGAATAACTGTTGCATGAATGATTTCAGTGATGGTGTATGTAGCATTTAAATTAAACAAATTTATAAATCATGATTATTGGTATCTATATTGGTCGTTATTCAACCAAGACTGCTGAAATTATATTATTACTGTGACATATTTGAAGCTGTGACATCATCATCAGGCAAAAATGCAAATTCAAAAATATTTAATTTCAATAATCACAAATTTTAATGTAATATTTTAAAGTCTTGGTGTGCTTTGTTGGCTGTCTGCAGAAAAAGATAAGTATAATGTGTGGGAGAGTGTTCATTTTGTTTTCTGGTCTATCGTTATCATGAAAATGTAAATAATCATTCTCTTGATCAGATATAGCTACTCTCTTAAAAAAATGTAAATCGTCTCTTGAATATGTTATACTTCTCTATCTCCACCAACAATCCATAACTCACATTGAGTCTAAGAAAGTGCTGTATAAAGCTCATCATGTGTTAAGTGTTTTTGTAATGTTTCAAGTGTGATGTAAACTTTCTAAGACAGCTGTACTTTTGGAAAGTGATATTGCATCTCACTATTAAAATTCAGTTAAAGTGTTGCAGTATCTGAAGATTTGTGGCAAACTTCTGCACCAAGTTGGTGTTTTTAATTGTATTGCAATGTCTTTTACGCATATGAAAATGACAATTCCTTTTGGAAATTCATAAATTTACAAAGAAAGATGCATGCTTGTATTGAGAATGTGCAGTGTCCAGTATGGCAATTAGATACATACATAATAGGTAAAGGTAGTTCTGTTAAGTTTTGGATCCTTGGGTTTCTTCTTTGTGCCACAAAAGAAGAAATAGCCACTGAGTGCTGGGTAGAGTAGCAAGCCACTTAGAACCTGTGTTAAGATAGGTCACAACTTGCCTGAAGAAGCAAAGGTGATGGAGAGAGAAAGAACATATATTTCAATATTTTCTGAGTCAGTGCTATACTACATATGGCTTGATTAATGGAAAGTTCAGTGATGCAGTTTAAAAATTTAGTTGTTAGTTTCTTATATTGTTATGTTGCAGGTGTGGTCATGCCTACCATTCAGACTGTATGAAGGATCCCCCTCATTGCTACGTGTGCAGATGGGGCAGAATGCCAGCACCTCTATCATTAAATGATCCTCAGGTAAGTCGTAAAGTTTATATGTACCCTCTCCTGGGAAGACAATTATGTAAGGAGAATAGTTTACAATTGCTATTGAGGTAACTGAAGACAAATTGGTAGTTCTCAGCCATCATCTTGTTATGTTGTCTCTGTCTTATATTTCAGCAAAAACAGTCAATTATTGACCAAAAAAAAATTTATTGGATCGTTAAACAACCTACTCATCAAACGGTGACAGAACACCCACAAAAAGACTGTTATGATTGGCAAGCTTTCGGAACCAGTGGCTCCTCCTCCTGGCAGAAGGGTTGAAGTGAACTTCCTTCCCCTTCAACCCTTCTAACTAAAGAACCCACTGGCCCCGAAAGCCTGCCAGTCACAACAGTCTTTTATGTGTGTGTTCTGCTACCGCTTGCTAATCCTATATTATATTTCAATAGATGCAAGTTCATCATATAGCTTTTCATATCTGCTCTTTATTTCTGTTAATGTAATTGAAAATTTATTCGTGAAATGTAAACATTTGTCAAACATTCAGTACTTCTTTTGCATGGCAGCTGTTCTCCACAGTTGCAATGCCATGCAGCTTTTTTTAAAAAGTTGCTTTAAAACAAAGAAATATGTCATCTTAATGTAATTGTTATCCCTTTTATTTGTATTTCTTTATGAAAATATTTTATAACTACTTTAATTATGTTACTTAAAAGAAATGTAAGTAACATAATTATGTAAGAAAGGGAATACCAATCATTCTGTTTGCTACCTTTTTATTGCTTTTTTTTGTTTAATAAACATAGCAGTCACTAGAGTTGCCAGAGGAGTTATTGTTTGTTTTCTACTTTCAGGGAAATTCATCGTCGTCATCAAGTGCAGCAACCTCTCCTCATCCACAAGAACTTCTGATACAGAGCCCAAAGTTCCCCCTTCAATTATCCCCACCACCCCCTCGAGATCTTGAGGGTATTTTTTGAAACTGTAATCAAGAAGAAAACAAAGATTATACCAAAGACTGTTGTATGTACATTCCATTGAATGTTTAATTTATAAATATATTAAGATTGTTAAAAACAGTTTTTCAGATTGTTTTATTCTTGTACCAATTGTTTATACAATGGAATGACACCATATTTCCAACACGGCATGACTAGTTAACTAATCAGGCTATCATTAGGAGAAAGAGTGTGAAGGTGGTCACTTTCTGCACAACTTGACAAATCAGGATGTGGCTTCAGTACCATTGTACTCACAGTCACAGACAACAGCTCAGTCAACAGCATTACTATTAGGGTATCAGTTAATGCTATCATGCTGATAATACACTGGTGTCCAAAATTAAAGCAACAAATAGAAATTTTGCAAGGTTGCATTTATTTTGCCACAAAACCGTATAAACAGGTGATAGTAAAGTAGAAACAATGCAAAGAACACAGAATGTAACCAGTTGCAATATGCATAATGATAGACAAAAATGTTCTTTTTTTTCCAACTTAATGGATTTGCACGCACATTCTGACAACTTGGTAATGTGCTCAGTATGGGGTGTGATCATCTCTGGCACGAATACAGGCCTGACAACAAGGGGACATGCTGTGAGTGATGTCATCAATCTCATGTGTAGGCAATAATGCCCGTTCTTCCTGCAGAACTGCTCACAAGTCTTAGAAAGTGGTTAATGGTTAGTAACATGATGCAACCTGTCTCCCTAGTGCATCCCAGACATGCTCTATGGGGCTCAAATCGGGAGAGTGAGCTGGCTACCCTGTGTGTGCAATGTCTTCTGTTCCCAAAAAAGACATCAACCACCCATGCTCTATTAGGCCAAGCATTATCATCCATCAATACAAAGTCTGGGCCCACAGCATCTCACAACAGCCATGCGTGAGATCTCAAGGTCTCCTCACGGTACCTAACAGCAGTCAAATCTTGCCGATTCAGCGGTACAATTTCGTGAAGAGGTGTTCAAGTAGTCGACAGAATCCCTGCCCACACCATTAGGTATCCTCGATATTGGCATTTTTCCACATTGTTTGGGTCCCAAAATCATATGTGAATCTGTTGAGAATCCAACTCCAGACCAAATCAGAACTCGTCTGTGAAAAGAGCACTGGCCCACTGTTCTACTGCCAGGAAGCATGTTGGCAGCTCCACTATAGATCTTCCCTTCTGTGAAGACATACCAGATGTAAACAGGCAGCAGGTCTCCAACAATAAAGGCCACTCCGCTGAAACCTTCTGTACACCATTTGCCTCAATGCAGCATGTCCAGGGGATGCTGCAAGGCCAGATGCCAGTTGCAATGCAGTAGTGAGAAGGTACTGTCATACCCTTACAGACAAATAACGGTCCACTCTTTGTGATGTCACATGTGGTCACCCTGTCCTGGTCTCCAGGATACAGTTTCGGTCTCTATAAACTGTCGCCACATCCAAGAAACAGAATGATCCGCAATAAACCATCGGGCCACACCAGTTTTCGACACTCTTGCTTCCATTCTTCCTATGGCCCTCCTCAGCAGAGAATCTGTAAGCAACTTCTCTGTCATACTGCACTGTCTGTATCTGTGTACATAGCAATTATGGATGTGAAACTAACCTGAAAACACTACCCCACTTGATAGGTGCTGTTGCATCATTGCTCGCGTTTCTGTCCGTTGATCGGAATGTTGTCTCCTGTGCAGAGCATGATAGTAATGACATATGATGACAGTTTGTATGATTATATCATGAATTAGACACAGGACAGTTTGTTGCTTTAATTTTGGACACCAGTGTATATGTTTCAGAAATAACCAAATACTAGTTTACCAATATAAGGAAAAGATAAATTGTTATTTTCCAGAAAGATGACACATTAAGTCGCAGACAGGAAAAACTAAAAGAAACTTGACACGGTAGCTTCCAGCTGCAGCCACACACTCACTTATTCATTCACACAACAAAGCACACCTCACACACACTTGACTGCCTCCAGCAGCTAGTGCTGAAATAAACACAGTAATAGTTTATATGTGTGTTTTAACTGGACTAAATGCACATCAAAGCAGTACACATCTTGAGGTGTACCTCAAACTTGTGTTTGTGTTCAATAATTCTGCCAATAAATGACAAAATCATACAAGTTTATGATCAAAATAACACTAATTGAAACAAGTTTGTTGTCTGCATAGATTGCTTTATTTATTTTTGAATGGCAGATTGTAGTTAATGGCCTCAGACTTGATTGTGTCTGTTGCAGGTGTAGATATTGCAAATAGGTGGACAGATTACTGCTGTAGCCAACACAATTACATCTGAGGATAGTTCATGTGGAACAGAAATTGTCCATTCAAAAAAAGGTCAAGGTAGATGAACAACAAAGTATGTTTTAAAACAAATGATAGCAGATTTTCTCCAAAGACTGTGTGTCAATTTCTAACACCAACTGATGTAATATTATTCTGGATTGCTTATTGAAAGCAATAAAGATGGAACATTACATTAATTTAATTAATTTCTAATGTTATATAGATCTAGCTACACAGTATATAATATGAAGAGCTACTATAAGTTTTTTAAAGTGTTTAATGGTTTCTCCTCAATTGTAATCCTTCAAGAAATACACAGCTGCAACAAGTTCAGTATATTGTTGCATATTATAACAATGTGTGGCTATTAAATATCTGTGGAGCACCCTCATTGTGGTTTTCAGTTGTTGTTAGCCATGGACTGAAAGTAGGATTTTTTTACTGACAGCAAACATACTATTACTTCAAAGTGAATCTGAATGTAAATTGGTGTACCAAGCAATTGCTACTTGAAATTATGGATTGATCCATTTCCATCATTTGCATCATAAGAGCAAAGTTATTTAACAACAAAAAATTGCAAAAATTGGAATGACTAGGTACGACAGTTATGCAGTTTTAATAACCAAATAGAAACAGGCTATGTGATTGTTCACAAAATTGTATATATACTAGCAAGGCAAGCGAAATTCACGAAATTAATCCAAAGCTAAGACCAGAGATCATTGCACAGTTCATTGGTTACCAGATAGAATAAGCAAGACATTTTGGTGCAATTAGACATGAACACAAATAAGACCATATTTACAAAGTCCTTTCCCACTCAGAAGCTTACTCCATTCACAAAGGTGTTAATGTTAGGTGGCTGGAGCCTGTTGAGGTCGTGAAGTCCATTCTTCAGTGAAGGTGTTGCCTGCTGCATGCGTGCCTGTGAATGAACGGTGGTTGTCGTAACTGTCATAATGGTGGCCTGCAATACTTACAGCACCGCACTTCCCATTCCACAAATTCCTGCTGTCAATGATTTCAATTATGAGAATTTCACATCAATGTACAGATTCCCAGCAACATGAAGGAATGTGTTTTTAATCTGCAGACTAGCCAAGGCAGGTATGTGTTGCACCTGTTGGCACATTGAGTACACTCTCGAGATTGAATCAGCCATCAAATTGTCTGCTGTTATTACTGCATTTATATTATCTGTTTTTAAACCATTCAACTATGGTGATGGCTGTAGCTATTATAACAGTATTGCACTACAGTGATGGATGCTGCATTGTAGACAAGAATCATGTTTTGTCTGCTTTTTATAATATTATGGTGGCATAATATTATGGTGGCAATCCCCCCCATGAATCATGGACCTTGCCGTTGGTGGGGAGGCTTGCGTGCCTCAGCGATACAGATAGCCGTACCATAGGTGCAACCACAACGGAGGGGTATCTGTTGAGAGGCCAGACAAACATGTGGTTCCTGAAGAGGGGCAGTAGCCTTTTCAGTATTTGCAGGGGCAACAGTCTGGATGATTGACTGATCTGGCCTTGTAACAATAACCAAAACAGCCTTGCTGTGCTGGTGCTGCGAACGGCTGAAAGCAAGGGGAAACCACAGCCGTAATTTTTCCCGAGGGCATGCAGCTTTACTGTATGATTAAATGATGATGGCATCCTCTTGGGTAAAATATTCCGGAGGTAAAATAGTCCCCCATTCGGATCTCCGGGCGGGGACTACTCAAGAGGATGTCGTTATCAGGAGAAAGAAAACGCGTTCTACGGGTCGGAGTGTGGAATGTCGGATCCCTTAATCGGGCAGGTAGGTTAGAAAATTTAAAAAGGGAAATGGATAGGTTAAAGTTAGATATAGTGGGAATTAGTGAAGTTCGGTGGCAGGAGGAATAAGACTTCTGGTCAGGTGACTACAGGGTTATAAACACAAAATCAAATAGGGGTAAAGCAGGAGTAGGTTTAATAATGAATAGGAAAATAGGAATGCGGGTAAGCTACTACAAACAACATAGGGAACGCATTATTGTGGCCAAGATAGATACGAAGCCCACACCTACTACAGTTGTACAAGTTTATATGCCAACTAGCTCTGCAGATGACGAAGAAATTGAAGAAATGTATGATCAAATAAAAGAGATTATTCAGATAGTGAAGAGTGACGAAAATTTAATAGTCATGGGTGACTGGAATTCGGTAGTAGGAAAAGGGAGAGAAGGAAACGTAGTAGGTGAATATGGAATGGGGCAAAGAAATGAAAGAGGAAGCCGCCTGGTAGAATTTTGCACAGAGCACAAATTAATCATAGGTAAGACTTGGTTCAAGAATCATAAAAGAAGGCTGTATACATGGAAGAAGCCTGGAGATACTGACAGGTTTCAGATAGATTATATAATGGTACGACAGAGATTTAGGAACCAGGTTTTAAATTGTAAGACATTTCCAGGGGCAGATGTGGACTCTGACCACAATCTGTTGGTTATGACCTGTAGGTTAAAACTGAAGAAATTGCAAAAAGGTGGGAATTTAAAGAGATGGGATCTGGATAAACTAAAAGAATCAGAGGTTGTACGGAGTTTCAAGGAGAGCATAAGGGAGCAATTGAAAGGAATGGGGGAAAGAAATACAATAGAAGAAGAATGGGTAGCTTTGAGGCATGAAGTAGTGAAGGCAGCAGAGGATCAAGTAGGTAAAAAGACGTGGGCTAGTAGAAATCCTTGGGTAACAGAAGAAATATTGAATGTAATTGATGAAAGGAGAAAATATAAAAATGCAGTAAATGAAGCAGGCAAAAAGGAATATAAACGTCTCAAAAATGAGATCGACAGGAAGTGCAAAATGGCTAAGCAGGGATGGCTAGAGGACAAATGTAAGGATGTAGAAGCTTATCTTATTAGGGGTAAGATAGATACTGCCTACAGGAAAATTAAAGAGACCTTTGGAGAAAAGAGGACCACTTGTATGAATATTAAGAGCTCAGATGGAAACCCAGTTGTAACCAAAGAAGGGAAAGCAGAAAGGTGGACGTATATAGAGGGTCTATACAAGGACGATGTACTTAAGGACAATATCATGGAAATGGAAGAGGATGTAGATGAAGATGAAATGGGAGATACGATACTGCGTGAAGAGTTTGACAGAGCACTGAAAGACCTGAGTCAAAACAAGGCCCCTGGAGTAGACAACATTCCATTGGCACTACTGACGGCCTTGGGAGAGCCAGTCCTGACAAAACTCTACCATCTGGTGAGCAAGATGTATGAGACAGGCGAAATACCCTCAGACTTCAAGAAGAATATAATAATTCCAATCCCAAAGAAAGCAGGTGTTCACAGATGTGAAAATTACCAAACTATCAGTTTCATAAGTCACAGCTGCAAAATACTAAGATCAGTTTGGATTCCGTAGAAATGTTGGAACACGTGAGGCAATACTGACCCTACGACTTATCTTAGAAGCTAGATTAAGGAAGGGCAAACCTACGCTTCTAGCATTTGTAGACTTAGAGAAAGCTTTGGACAATGTTGACTGGAATACTCTCTTTCAAACTCTGAAGGTGGCAGGGGTAAAATACAGGGAGCGAAAGGCTATTTACAATTTGTACAGAAACCAGATGGCAGTTACAAGAGTCGAGGGATATGAAAGGGAAGCAGTGGTTGGGAAGGGAGTGAGACAGGGCTGTAGTCTATCCCCGATGTTATTCAATCTGTATATTGAGCAAGCAGTGAAGGAAACAAAAGAAAAGTTCGAAGTAGGTATTAAAATCCATGGAGAAGAAATAAAAACTTTGAGGTTCGCCGATGACATCGTAATTCTGTCAGAGACAGCAAAGGACTTGGAAGAGCAGTTGAATGGAATGGACAGTGTCTTGAGAGGAGTATATAAGATGAACATCAACAAAAGCAAAACGAGGATAATGGAATGTAGTCGAATTAAGTCAGGTGATGCTGAGGGAATTTGATTAGGAAGTGAGACACTTAAAGTAGTAAAGGAGTTTTGCTATTTGGGGAGCAAAATAACTGATGATGGTCGAAGTAGAGAGGATGTAAAATGTAGACTGGCAATGGCAAGGAAAGCGTTTCTGAAGAAGAGAAGTTTGTTAACATCGAGTATAGATTTAAGTGTCAGGAAGTCATTTCTGAAAGTATTTGTATGGAGTGTATCATGGACGATAAATAGTTTGGACAAGAAGAGAATAGAAGCTTTCGAAATGTGGTGCTACAGAAGAATGCTGAAGATTAGATGGGTAGATCACATAACTAATGAAGAAGTATTGAATCGGATTGGGGAGAAGAGAAGTTTGTGGCACAACTTGACCAGAAGAAGGGATCGGTTGGTAGGACATGTTCTGAGGCATCAAGGGATCACCAATTTAGTATTGGAGGGCAGCGTGGAGGGTAAAAATCGTAGAGGGAGACCAAGAGATGACTACACTAAACAGATTCAGAAGGATGTAGGTTGCAGTAGGTACTGGGAGATGAAGAAGCTTGCACAGGATAGAGTAGCATGGAGAGCTGCATCAAACCAGTTTCAGGACTGAAGACCACAAGAACAACAACAATAACAACGAAAAAGAGGAATGGTTCGAGTGCTTGCAACAGTTTGAAGTGCACATAATTGCCCACAACATAACAGGTACAGCGGAACTCCCTTACTTTTTGCCCTTGGTAGGATGTGATGTGTTTTGCTTCATTCAGAAATTATTTCCTAATGCTGCTCTGATGAACTTTCCTATGATCAGGTCGTATATTCGCTAACTAACTATTATGACAAACAATGTGGTAGCAGCTAGGTACCAATTCGTCCACTGCAAGAAAGGGACAGAAAAAACTTATCACGAGGGGGTAATAGATTTGCAGGGTGGTTGTTGTAGTTGTCTTCAGTCCTGAGACTGGTTTGATGCAGCTCTCCACGCTACTCTATCCTGTGCAAGCTTCTTCATCTCCCAGTACTTACTGCAACCTACATCCTTCTGAATCTGCTTAGTGTATTCATCTCTTGGGCTCTCTATACGATTTTTACCCTCCATGCTGCCCTCCAATGCTAAATTTGTGATCCCTTGATGCCTCAGAACATGTCCTACCAACCAGTCTCTTCTTCTTGTCAAGTTTTGCCACAAACTCCTCTTCTCCTCAATTCTATTCAATTCCTCCTCATTAGTTATGTGATCTACCCATCTAATCTTCAGCATTCTTCTGTAGCACCACATTTCGAAAGCTTGTATTCTCTTCTTGCCTAAACTATTTATTGTCCACATTTCACTGCGATACATGGCTACACTCCATACAAATACTTTCAGAAACGACTTCCTGACACTTAAATCTATGCTCGATGTTAACAAATTTCTCTTCTTCAGAAACACTTTCTTTGGCATTGCCAGTCTACATTTTATATCCTCTCTACTTCGACCATCATCAGTTACATTGCTCCCCAAATAGCAAAACTCCTTTACTACTTTAAGTGTCTCATTTCCTAATCTAATTCCCTCAGCATCTCCCGACTTAATTCGACTACATTCCATTATCCTCGTTTTGCTTTTGTTGATGTTCATCTTATATCCTCCTTTCAAGACACAGTCCATTCCTTTCAACTGCTCTTCCAAGTCCTTTGCTGTCTCTGACAGAATTACAAAGTCATTGGCGAACCTCAACGTTTTTATTTTTTCTTCATGGACTTTAATAGCTACTCCGAATTTTTCTTTTGTTTCCTTTACTGCTTGCTCAACATACATATTGAATAACATCGGGGACAGGCTACAACCGTGTCTCACTCCCTTCCCAACCGCTGCTTCCCTTTCATGCCCTTCGACTCTTATAACTGCCATCTGGTTTCTGTACAAATTGTAAATAGCCTATCGCTCCTTGTATTTTACCGCTGCCAGCTTTAGAATTTGAAAGAGAGTATTCCAGTTTGCAGGGTATGACGAGGAAATACAAATTCAAATGTGCTTTTTGTGGTTCTTTATATTCAGATGTTATGTTACGTGATGCGATCATGTACAATGCAACTGATGTCATACTTAGAGAAAAGTTTTTGAAGCAGTCTGATCCATCATTTCAACACATAGTGCAAATACTGGAGCAGTACAATTCAGGTGCAGTGTCAGCCGAAAAATTTGAGCAGCCACAAATTTGTAAGGTCGAGTCACCGCTTCCTCATGACCAGTCCATTAGACAGCAACAGCAGGCGCGTAGACAGTTCTCCATGCCGCATAAACTGCTCTCTAAAAAGGCGAACAGAATTAAGTCATCCCCTATTGACAGCACAAACACCAAGACTGCCCAGCCAGACTAGCACAATGTTACGCTCTTGGGAAGAAAGGTCACATACAATCCATATGTTTGCAACAGAAAAAACATAAGAATTCTCTCCACTCATATACATCTAGTAACAAAGCCTATGTAGTCAATGCCATGTATTCAAAGCCTGCTGCAGACATTAGCAAAACTAGCAAGCGAACAGTTATTTTAGGGAAAAATATGTGAACTTTCAGTTGGTGACAGATGCCTCTGTTACATTGTTGAATTGTTACACATATCAACTATTAGGCTCCCCATGCCTGTCCGAAACTAGCATGCACCTGACAGCTTATAATGGGCAAGACAT
The DNA here is from genome assembly GCF_023897955.1 of Schistocerca gregaria. NCBI lineage: Eukaryota > Metazoa > Arthropoda > Insecta > Orthoptera > Acrididae > Schistocerca > Schistocerca gregaria. The sequence continues at coordinate 894,565,265 of NC_064922.1, forward strand.
TCCCGTTCTCAGAAAATGTACTTTGCCTGCCATTTATTGCTCAAATACATGAACTGTAACTGTCACTGTGGTGTGATCATGCGATTGTAGAACATATTTGGCCTGGATTCATTTGATTTGTTAGGCTTTAAAATTCAGGACAATGTGTTGTCAGTGTCTGCATTCAATGCAAAAAACAGTGTACTGAAAACAGTGTACTGAAAGAATTCCCTGAACTCTTTTTTGAAGGTTTAGAGGAGGCTAAAAATTTTGTTGCACGTATTACTGTGAAAAACAATGCTCAGCCGAAATTTTTCCAGGCCAGAACTGTTCCCATTGCCTTGCAGGACAAAGTCACGGGTGAACTTTAAGAATTGCAAGATAGCGGAGCTATTGTGCCCAAACGAGCTAGTCAATGGGCAAGTCATCTGGTTTTGCTCCCCAAACCTTGAGGTCGTATTCGCCTCTGTGTTGGCTTTAAGTCTACAGTCAATCCACAAGCTATGAATCATACTTATCCAAGCCATGCCCAGAGAATTTTATGGACAAATTAGACGCTGGTTGTTACTTTTCAAAAACTGATTTGCACAAGGCATATCTTCAGATACCTCTAGATGAAGAATCTCAGGTGTGTGTTGTCAACACTCATTTGGGTTTGTTTAAATATTTGTGTTTGCCTTTTGCCAAACACCCGTCATTTTCCAATGGTGTTTGGAACAATTGACCACTCAAATACCAAACTGTTCAAACTATTTGGATGATATTGTCATAGCAGGTCGTACATCTGAAGAACACATTGCAAATTAGCGTGCTTCGCTTCATGTGTTATCCGTTGCAAGACTAAAGTGTCGATTGGGCAAGTGTGATTTTTTTTTAAAACCTGAGTTGCAGTATCTTGGTCATTTCATAGTCAAGGTGTACATCCCCTTCAGTCACATTTGTTACGGGGCCTGCCAGGTCCTTGCAATGTCACAGAATTACGGTCAGTCATAGGGAAAATAAACTATTATATTCAGTTCATACCAAATGCTGCACAAACCGCAGCTCCATTGCATCGCAAGAACGTCCCCTGTGTTTGGACAGATGAGTGCCAAGAAGCTTTTCAAAAACGTAAAGATGCATTGCTCCATGATCTGTGGTTCACTTTGATACTGACAAACCAGTTGTGTTGCAAGTTGATGCTTTCTCTTATGGAATCGGTGCAGTACTTTCATGCCTATTTGGTGATAACGACAGACTTATTGCTTTTGCATCACAAGTGTTGGCCAAAGCTCAGTGTAACTAGTCACAAATAGAGAAAGAGGCATTCCACCACTATTCATATGGCAGAAAATTCTACTTAGTCACAAATCACTAGCCACTGCAGCCCTTGTTTCATCCAACGAAACCGGTTCCTGTATGAACTGGCCAAAAATTGCAATGATGGGCTTTGTTGTTGTCTCAGTACCAGTACGAGATGGCGTATCATCCGACAGCTCAACATGGTTTTGCGGACGAGGTTTTGCGTCTTCCGATGGGCCTTGATACAGACTTTGATGCTTCTGCTACATCTTGTTGTCACATTGATGCTTGGGATTCTGAATTGCTTCAATCCTTTCCTCTTAACTATAGGAAAAGTGCACAGGCCATGGAATCTGATTCCAATTTGAACATTTTGTTAAAATACATTTGCACATCTTGGCCTCACTCATTGCAAAGCATAAGGACTCTGCAGTGTGCTGATACTTTGCACATCGGCATAGCCTCATTATACAGCAAGATGTGATTCTTATTCAAAATGACAGTGGACAGTCATATGTGTTGATCCCCAAAGCTTTGCAAAAAGAAGAGTTGCGGTTACATCACCAAGGACACTGCGGGATTGTTAGTTTGAAACCGTTTGCATGTCGACACTGTACTTGGCAGTGTATGGACACCCAAATAGAACAGATGACATCACAGTGTCATGCATACACAGAAAATCAGTCCACTCCATCACAAAAAATTTCTGCTTGGCCTAAATTGCAATCAACATGGCAACATGTGCACATAGAACTTGCAGGACCTTTTTATAATGTTTGTTGGTTGGTCGTGGTTGACTCATAGAGCAGGTTTCCTTCTGCTGTGCCAATGAACTCGACAACATCACATAGCACAAGTGTCTTCTATTTTTTTGCCTCGAGAGTTTGCCTGAAGTCATAAGTTCGGACAACGGCCCCTCAGATCACGTCAGATGAATTTGAAACATTCTGTGAACGCAATGGCATACAGCACCTAACTAGTGCACCGTTCCATCCACAGTCAAACGACGAAGTGGACCATTTTGTCAGAACCTTCTAGCAGCATATGGCCAAACTTTGCACTGCACACACCAGGAATCAAGCGTTACAACTGTTTTCTGCTCCTATCATTGGCAACCACGCGATGGACCATTGCTGGCGGAATTGCTTCACAGCCGCTGCCATTGGACACTGGTCCACCTACTCCATCACCCTCCTCAGCAACTGGCGCCAAAGGCAGGCCACAAGTATCGCTTCACACCACATGATGCTGTGTTTGTCAGGGTTTTAGCGGCAGCAGACACTGGACGAGAGGCGAGATCCTTCGCGGACTTGGCGCATGCCTGTACCTCATTTCAGGCCCACACGGATTGCAGTGCCAACATCACAATCAAATTCGCCACTGTCATGTGCACAGTGTTCTTTCTGTCTCTCTTCCCCCCAGATTCATCACGACACCGCGGGAGGACCTCATTGGGGCGGAGCCTTCCCCTTCTCTGCCTCCTCTCATTCTACTGATGGAGCTGGACCAGCCCACTCCGCAGCAGCTGACATCTTCTACATGTTGCTATGGGCCTCAGGAGGTGGACACGTACCCTTCTTGTCGTTTTCTGGGAGACGGTTTCTGCCAGAGTGAAAGCCAGATGGCGGGGTTTGACAGGAAGCCTGATGTCCCCTGCAGCCACAGCTTTCAGCCCAGCACAGTGTCCACGATCCTGATTCCCTCCCATTCTCATGCTCCATATACAATGACAGTCCGTTGCTTTGGGAGGGAAAGAATGTTCTGGCATAAAATCAAGTGCCGGTATGCCAGTTGGGAACATCAGAGCAGAGAGGGCTCTGAAGACGATGTCAGCCAATTGCACTCTGACCGACCCCTCTCCAGTATGCAGCACCCTCTACATGAAGAGAACATAGGCGCCGGTCTCGACTGTTCGCACCCAGTTCTACAGGAATGTCAAGACCAGCAATCTGGATGGAAGCATCCACTGTATTACTACACTTGTATTATAATTGTTATGCTGAAGGATATTGATTATATGGCATGTTGCCCTATGCTTGCAACGTCTCTATATATTTCTCAAAGATAAGAATTGTCAGTTATCGTATTGTAATAAAACCTCATTAATATGATTTGCTTGAACTGTTGTCTAGTGATCCAAGAAGCACATTTTCTAGGTAATTTGACAATTACGAAAGATACAACAGGTTCAGGTCCACTGATGATATCTTCATTATCGGGCCTCAGGGCCAAAACACCCTATCCTCATTCCTTGACATTCTCAACATCTCTCCCATCTGCTTTATGTGGTCCTCCTCATCCCAGTGTGCCACCTTCCTAGACATTGATCTCCTCCTATCTGATGGCTCCATCTGCAACTCTGCCCACCTTAAACTCAGCAACTACCAACAGTACCTGCATATTGACAGCTGTCATCCTTTTCACACCGAGAAGTCCCTCCCATATAGCTTGGCTACCCAAGGTCAGCGTAACTGGAGTGACAGGAACTCCCTTGTCCAGTATGCTGAGGATCGCACCAAGGCCTTCAGAGATAAGGACTATTCGCCAGACCTAGTCCATAAACGTATCTCCCATGCCATTTCCTGTCACATCCCCAAGAACCAGTTACAAAGAAGTGCCCTCTTTGTCACCCAGTACCAACTCAGACTGGAACAACTAAACCACAGCCTTTGCGAGAGGTTTTATTACCTGTCCTCATGCCCTAAAAAGAGTGATATCTTAAACAAGATCCTTCCCACCATCCTAAAGTGGTTTTCTATCGCCCACAACCTCATAGTCCATCCCTATGCCACTCCCAATCCCAACTCCTGGCCACAAGGATCATATTCCTGTGGAAGACCCAGTAGCAAGAACTGCACAATCTACCCATCCAACAATACCTATTCCAGTCCTGGCACAGGTTTACCCTACTCCATCAGGGGCCGGGCCACCTGTGAAAGCAGCCATGTCATTTACCAGCTCTGTTGCTGTCATTGCACAGCTTTTTTATATTGGTATGACTATCAACCAGCTGTCCACCAGGAAAAACGGCCACTGTACTGTGGCCAAGAACAAAGTAGACCATCCTGTGGCACAACATGCAACTGAATGTAACGTCCTTAATTTAAATGTCTGCTTCACTCACTGAGCCATCTGGAGCCTCCCCTCCACCAACAGCTTTTCTGAACTGCACAGATAGGAGTTATCCTTACAACGCGTTCTCAGCTCCTGTAATCATCCCAGCCTCAACCTATGGTAACATACCATCCCCACACCATCCATCCAACAGTTTCCATCCCCTCTGTCTTACCATCTCCTCCCCATTCTTGTCTCTCACCATCTTTGTCTGCCAGCCTCTGCCAGTGCACCCATCCTTCTTCCCGTGCTCCCTTATTTTTTGTCCTCCTTTTTCCCCACAACGTCCCGATGCTGCCCCACCCATATACTGCTATTCCCTTCCACATCCCTGCCCCCTCCAGATTGCTGTTACCATCCTACATGATATTTATATTATGGCCTGAGCTGCTATAGTTAGTGGTCATGTGGTTGTGTGAATGAATGGTCAGTGTTTTTCTCACTGCAATGAAGGCTGTGGCTGAAAGCTTATGTGTAAGTGCCTTTTAATTGTGCCTCTCTGCAACTTACTTAACTTTATGGTAAATAGCAATTTGTCTTCTCCTACATTGTTAAAACTAAAACTTTCTTCCTTGCACCTTTTTTTTCCAGTGTCTAGTTGTGAGTAGTGTGTTTGCTGGATTCTAATCACACTGTGTGTGATATTGCTGGAATGCACCACTTTTATGGATCAGATTGTTAGCAGGGTATTAATAAACTGATCACCAAATCTCACCTTGTTTAAATGACACATCTTGGCCTTTTTTGGGAAAAAAAATTCAGAGTCACAAAAACCAACTCAGATACTACAGTGGTTATGACATTCGATCCTCATGTAGCCCTGCTAATCTAGATTTTCTGGGTTTTCCTACAACACTTTAGAGAAATGCTGTGATGGTTTCTACAAAAAAGCAATGGCAGATTTTCTGCCCCCTTTCTAGTCCAATGTCAGCTACTTTCAGACTCTGGGCACTTAAATCTCAATAGTATTTTAAGCTTTTGGGAACTTACTGGATATCATATGGATAATTTGCAAATTATTTCAGTGTAATTGTACACATGGAGTGTGGCACATTCACTAACTATCTGTAGAACGCTGGCAGTCAGAGGGAAAGCAAATCATATTTTTAAACTAGGGATTAGATTATATTAGATTAGATTAGTACTCGCTCCATAGATCATGAATATGACACTTCGTGATGATGTGGAACGTGTCAGGTTAATAAAAGGTACCTATACAAGATATTACATTATATATATGTATCTAAAAACAAAGATGGTGTGACTTACCAAATGAAAGCTCTGGTAGGTTGATAGACACATAAACAAACACAAACATACACACAAAATTCAAGCTTTCGCAACCAACGGTTGCTTCATCAGGAAAGAGGGAAGGAGAGGGAAAGATGAAAGGATGTGGGTTTTAAGGGAGAGGGTAAGGAGTCATTCCAATCCCGGGAGCGGAAAGACTTACCTTAGGGGGAAAAAAGGATAGGTATATACTCGCGCGCGCACACACACGCGCGCGCACACACACACACACACACACACACACACACACACACACACACACACACACACACACACACATACACAGACACAAGCAGACATATTTAAAGGCAAAGAGTAAGGGCAGAGATGTAAGTCGAGGCGGAAGTGTGGAGGCAAAGACGTTGTTGAAAGACAGGTGAGGTATGAGTGGCGGCAACTTGAAATTAGCGGAGATTGAGTCCTGGTGGATAACGAGAAGAGAGGATATATTGAAGGGCAAGTTCCCATCTCCGGAGTTTGGATAGTTTGGTGTTGGTAGGAAGTATCCAGATAACTCGGACGGTGTAACACTGTGCCAAGATGTAGCAGCGGTTATGTTGAAAGCGTTAAAAATTTTTAGGTTATAGTTTGGAAGTAAATAACGTATTATTGAGTATAATTAGGCAGGATAAAATGTATGGTAGATTACGGAAAAGCAGTGGTTATGTTGAAAGCGTAATCTACCATACATTTTATCCTGCCTAATTATACTCAATAATACGTAATTTACTTCCAAACCATAACCTCAAAATTTTTAACGCTTTCAACATAACCGCTGCTACATCTTGGCACAGTGTTACACCGTCCGAGTTATCTGGATACTTCCTACCAACACCAAACTATCCAAACTCCGGAGATGGGAACTTGCCCTTCAATATATCCTCTCTTCTCGTTATGCACCAGGCCTCAATCTCCGCTAATTTCAAGTTGCCGCCACTCATACCTCACCTGTCTTTCAACATCTTTGCCTCCACACTTCCGCCTCGACTTACATCTCTGCCCTTACTCTTTGCCTTTAAATATGTCTGCTTGTGTCTGTGTATGTATGGATGGATATGTGTGTGTGTGTGTGTGTGTGTGTGTGTGTGTGTGTGTGTGTGTGTGTGCGTGCGCACGAGTATATACCTATCCTTTTTTCCCCCTAAGGTAAGTCTTTCCGCTCCCGGGATTGGAATGACTCCTTACCCTCTCCCTTAAAACCCACATCCTTTCATCTTTCCTTTTCCTTCCTTCTTTCCTGACGAAGCAGCCGCCGGTTGCAAAAGCTCGAAATTCTGTGTGTGTGTTTGTGTGTTTTATTCATTGTGCCTATCTACCAGCGCTTTCCCGCTTGGTAAGTCTTGGAATCTTTGTTTTAATAGAAAGAAACTTCCACATGGGAAAAATATATTAAAAACAAAGATTCCAAGACTTACCAAGCGGGAAAACGCCGGCAGACAGGCACATGAACAAAACACACAAACACACACACACAGAATTACTACCTTTCGCAACCGATGATTGCTTCTTCAGGAAGGAGAGGGAAAGACGAAAGGATGTGGGTGTTAAGGGAGAGGTTAAGGAGTCATTCCAATCCCGGGAGCGGAAAGACTTCCCTTAGGGGGAAAAAAAGGACAGGTGTACACTCACGCGCACACACACACACACACATATCCATCCGCACATACACAGACACAAGCAGACATATTTAGGCAAAGAGTAAGGGGCTGAATCAGACCTTGAATGTGGCTCTCCAGCAGAGATACGACTTCCTAAAATCCTGCCCCGAAATGAGATCCATCCTTCATGAAATCCTCCCCACTCCACCAAGAGTGTCTTTCCGCCGTCCACCTAACCTTCGTAACCTCTTGGTTCATCCCTATGAAATCCCCAAACCACCTTCCCTACCCTCTGGCTCCTACCCTTGCAACCGCCCCCGGTGTAAAACCTGTCCTATGCACCCTCCCACCACCACCTACTCCAGTCCTGTACCCCGGAAGGTGTACACGATCAAAGGCAGAGCCACGTGTGAAAGCACCCCCGTGATTTACCAACTGACCTGCCTGCACTGTGACTCTTTCTATGTGGGAATGACCAGCAACAAACTGTCCATTCGCATGAATGGACACAGGCAGACAGTGTTTGTTGGTAATGAGGATCACCCTGTGGCTAAACATGCCTTGGTGCACGGCCAGCACATCTTGGCACAGTGTTACACCATCAGAGTTATCTGGATACTTCCCACCAACACCAACCTATCCGAACTCCGGAGATGGGAACTCGCCCTTCAGTATATCCTCTCTTCTCGATATCCGCCAGGCCTCAACCTCCGCTAATTTCAAGTTGCCGCCGCTCATACCTCACCTGTCTTTCAACAGCTTCTTTGCCTCTGTACTTCCGCCTCGACTGACATCTCTGCCCTTACTCTTTGCCTAAATATGTCTGCTTGTGTCTGTGTATGTGCGGATGGATATGTGTGCGTGTGTGTGTGTGCGCGAGTGTACACCTGTCCTTTTTTTCCCCCTAAGGGAAGTCTTTCCGCTCCCGGGATTGGAATGACTCCTTACCCTCTCCCTTAAAACCCACATCCTTTCGTCTTTCCCTCTCCTTCCTGAAGAAGCAACCATCGGTTGCGAAAGCTAGTAATTCTGTGTGTGTGTTTGTGTGTTTTGTTCTTGTGCCTGTCTTCCCGCGTTTTCCCGCTTGGTAAGTCTTGGAATCTTTGTTTTTAATATATTTTTCCCATGTGGAAGTTTCTTTCTATTTTATTTACATCATCATTATATATATATATATATATATATATATATATATATATATATTAAAAATAAAGATTCCAAGACTTACCAAGCGGGAAAGCGCCGGCAGACAGGCACATGAACAAAATGTACAAACGAAAAGAGAAAGTAAGACGATAGAGAAGATTTCGAAATGCAACAGAGACAATAATATATATATATATATATATATATATATATATATATATATATATATATATATATATATATATAATTGGGGGGGGGGTGGGGGGGGGGGGGGGAAGTTACCCACTTACCATTTCCAAAAATTCATCTAATGAGTAAAAGTTGCCATTAAGAAATTCTTTTAATTTCAAGCTTGTGTCTGTGTATGGGCGGATGGATATGTGTGTGTGTGCGAGTGTACACCTGTCCTTTTTTTCCCCTAAGGGAAGTCTTTCCGCTCCCGGGATTGGAATGACTCCTTACCCTCTCCCTTAAAACCCACATCCTTTCATTTTTCCCTCTCCTTCCCTCTTTCCTGACGAAGCAACTGCCAGTTGCGAAAGCTCGTAATTCTGTGTGTGTGTTTGGGTGTTTTGTTCATGTGCCTGTCTGCCGGCGCTTTCCCACTTGGTAAGTCTTGGAATCTTTATATATATATTGTGAGGCTACAGTGAAGATGTCTAGCCCTTTAAATAAGTATCTGCACAATGATCTTGGATGAGTTCCAGCAGTTATTCTGATTACACGCTTTTGTGCAATGAACACTCTTTTACCCAATGATGAGTTACCCCAGAATATGATGCCATACGAAAGCAGAGAATCAAAATAGGCATGGTAAGCTAATTTACTGAGATGTATATCACCAAAATTCACAATGACCCTAATAGCATAATTATCTGAACTCAAACGTTTCAGCAGATCCTCAGTGTGTTTTCTCCAGTTCAATGCATACACCTAGAAATTTTGAATATTCTACCTTAGCTACCGATTTCTGATCAAAATCTATGTTAATGGTGTCATTCCATTTACTGTGTGGAACTGTATATACTGTGTTTTGTCAAAGTTTAATGAGAGCCCATTTGCAGAAAACCACTTAATGATTTTCTGAAAAACATTGTTTACAATTTCACCAGTTAATTCTTGTTAGTTGGGTGTGATAGCTATACTTGTAATATCGGCAAAAAGTACCAGCTTTGCATCTTCGTGAATATAGAATGGCAAGTCATCAATGTATATAAAGAACAGCAGAGGATCCAAGACCGAACCTTGTGGCACCCCATCTTTGATTTGTTCCCCATACTGAGAAATCACCAGTTTTTTGCATATTATGTGAGCTGCTTATTTCAACTTTCTGCACTCTTCCAGTTAGGTATGAATTAAACCATTTGAGCACTGTCCCGTTCATACCACAGTACTTGATCTTACCTAGAAGCATTCCATGATTTACACAGTCAAAAGCCTTTGAGAGATCACAAAAAATCCCAACGGGTGACCTCCGGTTACTCAGAGCATTTAACATTTCATTAGTGAAAGTATATATAGCATTTTCCGTTGAAAACCCCTTCTGGAAACCAAACTGACATTTTGTTAAACCTTTATTTTTACAAAGGTGTGAAGCTACTCTACAATACATTACTGTTTCAAGAATTTTGGATAAGGCAGTAAGAAGAGAGATTGGGCAGTAGTTGCTGACATCAGATGTATCCCCTTTTTTATGCAGTGGTTTAACAATGGCATACTTCAGTCTATCTGGGAAAACACCCTGCTTCAGAGAGCTATTACATATGTGGCTAAGAATCCCACTTCTATCTTGGGAACAAGCTTTTATTATCCTGCTGGAAATGCCATCAATTCCATGTGAGCTTTTATTCTTGACAGTTTATCATCTGCCTAATTTCAGGAGGAGAGGTGGGTGGAATTTCAGTTGTATCAAATGGTGTGGGTAAGGCCTCTTCCATTAACTGCCTTGCTTCTTCTAATGAACATTGGGATCTTATTTTCTCTACAACATTTAAAAAATGATTATTCAAGATGCTTTTGACTTATGGCTTGTTGTTTGTCAATTTTCCATTCACTTTGATGGTAATGTCATTATCCTGCACTCTTTGTTTCCCTGTCTCCCTTGTAATAATATTCCAAATTGTTTTGATTTTGTTATCAGAGGTATTAATCTCAGATATGAGGCACATGCTTCTCATCTTTTTAATAACCTTTCTTAATGTAGCACAGTAGTTTTTTTTAAAATGTTTGGCTGTTTCTGAGTCATTACTCTTTCTTGTTGTTAGATGCAGGTCCCTTTTGTGGTTACAAGATATTTTTATTCCTTTAGTAAGCCAATGTTTTTTACATGGTTTCTTATAATTAGATTTAACTACTTTCTTGGGGAAACAGTTTTCAAATTCTCTTACAAGTGTATCATGACATAAGTTATATTTTAAATTAGTTTTAAATTAGCATCGGGTTCCTTGTACACCTCATCCCAGTCTAACTGCTGAAGATTTTCTCTGAAATTTGTAATTGTTGAGACATTAATTGAATGCACAACTTTGGAGGGTAGTTTTGAATTACTGAATGGAGCTATGTCATATACAGTAACTAGCTCAGCACCATGATCAGAGAGGCCATTCTCAACAGGACAATTAAGACGTTCTAGACTCCAAAAACATATAAATCAAATACCACAAAGAGCTAACACTTAACTCAGCCATTAGGAATTTGTTTGTCACAATGATTGATCTTCAGAGGATTTTTTTTTTTTTTTTTTTTTTTTTTTTTTTTTTTTTTTTTTTTTTTTTAAAAAAAAGCACAGGATGACGCCTGCCTGATCTTCCTGATCTTGAAATAACTTATAACTGTATAAAAGAATTCAAATGGTAAACAAAATGACAATCAAAACTCAAATTTAAAACATTTATTATGTAAACAAATAACAAAATATACATTTTTGTATTAACTAATAGGATGACAAGTCACCAGCAGCAAGCGCTGATTCTCCAAATAATGCTTGGAAATGCTTGACATATACTTCACAATGTTCACCTGCAAAAGAAAAAGATCAAAATATGAAAAACCTGAGCAGGTCCATGTGATGATAATACTGGAATATGCAACACATTGGCATGTAGTATTTTTTTTCCTTGTTATGTCTAAATGATGTTGTAGAAAGTAGTTTTTTGGTGAGATCTGTTTCATAAGTGATGTGTTTCATTTGAAGAGCTAGTGTGTGGCAAGTCATCTCAACCCTCATACAGGGTGAGGCACTTAGGACTAGCACCCCAAATACATCCAGATGGTTTTTGCTAAGTTTTACCAGATAATGTAGCAAATTTTCTAATGTAATGCAGATAATATGTGCCAAATTATAACTCTGATTTTTTTTAATGGGACTGTTTCTTTTCTGCAGAACTGCAAAGAGCTTTTGAAGAGGACTTCAAAAAGTGATTCGATCAAGTAGCACCAAAAACCACTGCACCAAATTTAAGTAAACACACAACTTGGGTATGATATGTGCACTTGAAGCCCATCAGTTTGTTCTCAGCTATTGTAGTGACCAGACAACTTGCTTATGACACTATTCAGACCTTCGCAATGTATACTGCAGTCAAGAAAATGGTATAGTGTTTGTTTATGGCAAACATCACCCCCAATACTTTGTGGTTCTTTTATACTGTTAGTATTTGATAAAATTCTACACATGATACATCACTGAAATCCTATATGAAGACTTTTCCAGTGGCACAGGAAAATTATATGGTTCCATTTGGAAGAAAAAAAACTGAGCCTGCAGTCATAATTCAGCAACTTTAAACATTAAAAATTATTTGTGGACATCACAACGTTTGCCCACTCTTAATCTGCAAATATTGTACCTTGATATATATCCTCATACGGATATATCTGCAAAAATGGTTCAAATGGCTCTGAGAACTATGGGGCTTAACTTCTGAGGTCATCAGTCCCCTAGAACTTAGAACTACTTAAACCTAACTAACCTAAGGACATCACACACATTCATGCCTGAGGTAGGATTCGAACGTGCGACCGTAGCGGTTGCGCAGTTCCAGACTGTAGCACCTAGAACCGCTCGGCCACCCCGGCCGGCTGATATATCTGTAGTGGCCTGTCTTTGCTGCATCATCACATATATGTACATTTTTTAAAAGTTTTCTTTTTTTTCCTCAGGATTTATATACTTCAGTCATTAATCATCCATTTTTTTCCACTGCTGCCACTGTACTACTTTTGTTTTCCACCGGCTTACCTACCCTTATTATACATCCTCAGAAATGCATTAGTCTGTGTTAAGAAGATAAAGTGGCTTGTAACTTGATAAACAAAAAAAGTCTTAACTTTAAATTTTTACAAAATACTTTCATGAATTTCCTTATGGTGCTGATCACATAGGACCATTAAGTAAACCATAACAAAATTAATGGTGATGGCAAGAGATACATAAAATTTATAGGTAACACTGACCTTTAGCAAATGACGCACTTCCTTTCAGTCTTTGATTTCTGCTTTCAAAAAATTTGAAAACAGCATAAAATATTGCTGGATCACCACACGATTTTGCAGCTTCAAGAAATTTGCGAGATGAGACTTGATCGGCAACACCCGCACTTCGTACAAACCTATAATGAACATCATATTTAAAACATTAATACTGTGATCAGTGTATATCACATAACAATACAAAACTGCTACATGAAATGACCAAATTATTTTCTCACTTATAATAACAAGTTAATTCCCAAACCAACTAAAAATAGGTTTATAATCCCAAAAGCTATCCAGTTACTGTCAATTTCAAAAGACATTCTTTTCACCTTTATAAATACACAAGATGAACTTTTCAAACTTCCTATATCTGAAATAGTCCTGATAGCTAATAGTGAATGATGATAAACTAAAACTTCAAATATGCCACAGTAAAATCCAGTACTTACTTTACTGTCCCCAACTTGCTTCCACTTGTGTATCTTTTTCGGAATAGATAATATCAAGTCTGAACCGTGGCGCCATTGAGTTAGCAGACTGTCCTGTCTGGCACCACTGGCTCAGGTGTAGTATCAACTATCCCTCCTGTGGCCCCATTGCCAATATCTTTGAGGAAGAGTTGGTATCTGTGGGTTGTGCCCTTAGAAGGTCTTTGCTTGCTGATATATATATATATATATGGGGTTCATCGGTCAGAGGGCGGAAGCACGAAGTTTGGGATTGGCGGTAGCATCGCAACAAGAGGTGGTCACGAGGTCCGAGCGGCCGAAGCCATGAGCTGCACAAGGAGGGCCTGCACAGAGTGAAGATACCGGAGTACTTGACAATTAGCAGACCAACATCCCATTGGTTGGTTGGCAATGTTCGTGTCGGACAACCGCTTGTGGCCTGGCTGCCCTCTTCTACCTCGCTTTCATCGGAACCACTCAGTAACTCCTGCAATGCACCATGGACTCATGGAACTGCTTGCTAAGAAAGGGGAGTAACATTCTTTAATCCTTTTGGTGATTTGTTTGATTGTCTACCTGACCACCTCATTATTGAGTTTTACTCGATTGGCTCTTTGGTCATAAGTACAGGCAGTAGTACTGTACTAAGACACTAGCTGTCATTTGAAAATTTGTCCCACCATTATATTGCCTTTCCTTTCTGGTTTGTACTCAATCATTAATGTTCTAATTAATCAGCTCTTGGTCGTAAATACAGCTGGAACAATTGTACTAAGACACAGGTTGCCGTTAAACAAATGAAGGACCTTGTGGTTAGATTTAGCTGTTAACCAATTCAATTCCTCTGATTGTAATTGCATTTCCCAGTCATTAGTTATAATCTGAACAACCTGTTGTACTAAGCTGTTTGTTTCTGTGTTTGAAAGACTGGGTCATTATTGGTGTATTTTAGGTGGATCTTGTGGTTCCACTGAGTGAATTCTCAATACGTGTTCACAAGTGATGTTTTAAGACGTTCCTTCAGAGTGGTCTTAATAATTGACAATCAGTTTAACCTTGAAAATATTAACAGCCAACTTCACCATGGCTTTAGTCAATTGTCAGGAGGGATGGATTATGGTCCAGTCGCACCTTGGTTGCCGATTGAAATTAAGAGGTTAATTGCTTAGAAGTAAGCCTTATCATTGTCATATTGTATGCTAATCTTTAACCTGGACCCCGAAACTTTCGACATACAGCTTTCAAATTAAAAGTTAAGTCATTTGTTTTGAGTAATTGAAATTGTCATCAATGGTGCTTGTATAGTTTTTATGGCTTGCAGAAGGGCATTTAATAAGACAGACTGTGTTTGGTGGGGTAGTAAACACCACCGTTTCACCCGATAACAGGCGGGCTGCAAGTCCGGAATCATTGTCACATTGTTTGCTGTTTTGTAATACAGCACTTCAGATTTCTTTTGCAAAGATTAAAAGCTTATTCAACTTAATGTTTAAGGTCAAAAGAATTTTGGAAACTTGCTCATTTTGTTAAAGAAAATTTTATGGTTAAATGCTTCAATTATCTGTAAAACACAGCATATATATTGTTAAATAAACAGGTTGAGTGAAAAGAAAGTTATATTGGTGGGTCCTCCCTTCCACATTTTCCTTAATTCCAGTGTAGTGCCATGTATTAAAGTCTACATTCACTGCCTCTCCAGTTTCTTTCAGTTCTGTCCATATCTCACTATTACACAACTTTCCCCAAAACGATGTACAAACAATTAGGAAATTGAATTAGAGGGGGCGTAAGATCCACTAGACAGCATTCATCCACTGGGGCATTGGCTATGCACTGTGACACTCATTATTTGTTGTTTAGAAGCATTATATATTCAGTCACACTGCATAGATAAGACCTGACATTAAATGAAAGCAGATTTTGGGAACAAGTGTATTCAAAGCTGCCAGAGGGTGAAGTGTATGGATAGCAAAAATGTGGGGAAGATGCACAACATAAGGCATCTCAGAGAAGACAAATCCAACGCTCTATTACCAAAATTCTCTATCATCATAAATTATTACCATAAAAAATTCCAATTAGTGATTTTAGAACTCAATAAAATTATTTCTTCAGTAACAAGTTGTCTAACCTGTAAAAACTGAACAATCACAGATCAGGGTTAATAACACATTAGCATACTATACCTATATGACACGAACAAATGTTTATCAGAGGTGAGTAATGGAAAGGGTGCAGAATGTCTCACCTGATCATTTATTTTTTTCCAAGCAGCTAACATGGAAGTATTATTGTTTCAGAAGTGTTAAGAATCATTTCTTCCAACTGTAAAAACATGTTGTGGTGAAAAGAGATTTCATCTGACATTTAAATCATACACAAGCAGAATGCTCCAACAAGGAAAAAAATGTCATGAAGACAATTATACTATCTCCTGGGGTAATGGGGTTGCATTGTGTTGGGATACTACTTTGGAAAGCCCATTGACTGCCTGCAGAAATAACGCAGCCATAAACTATGTTACATATGGTATGCCTTGTTTGGTTGATTACTAATGGACTGTTTACTAACATTGCATTTATTTATTTAATAGAAAAAGCCTCTGCACAGTCTTCATTGTGGAATGTGCAACTTCTGTATCAACTTTACTCATCACCGAAGATGCTGCAACTGGCCACTGGCCAGAAGCAGGCTGTGCATCATAATTTAAAAAATAAACAAAAATACTACTTGGCTGTTTACACATTATTGTATGTATTTTGCACTGTACAAGATGAAAAAGGATGAAATGTGGACATTATACACAGTAATCAAAACAGTCATCATTAGTATATTCATTGGAATGGTTGTACAGTAAATAACATGACTCATGCTCTGATGTATCTCAGCTTTATTATGATAAAGATTATTTCACAGAATGGAAGAAACTGATTGAATGGGATAAGACTAACAACAAGAGTTGTGCAAACTGCTGAATCACAGGGTTATTATACAGCCACATGAACAAGACTCGTGAATTGACTGACAAGGCTTTTGTAGGCGACATATTTCATGCAGGACTTACTCTTCCTTAGATTTTTCCAATAACTCAGTTTGGCAACCACCTTCCACCAGGCTAGTTTTTTGTGGTTGTCTCGCCTCAAATCACTTCTGACTGAAACTCCCAGATATTTGGGGAAGTTGTGTCTGGTACCTGTAACTAGTCACTAGTTGTGTAGTCAAATCATATCTAAATCTATACTATGCAAACAGCTGTGAAACACGTTGCAGGAGGTATTTCCTACTCTAATAGTTATTAAGATTTTTTCCCATTGCATTAATGTATGGAGCGCAGGAAGAATGATTGTTAAATGATTCTGGGCATACAGTAATTACAGTGGAACGTCACACAGCAAGCATAATTTGTTCCAGAACCTTACTCCTCATGCAAACACTCATTAAGTGAAACAATTTATCCCATGTAAATTAATGTAAAGTAATATAATGTGTTCCATGCAGAAAAAGTACTAAAAGTTTTACCTTATTCATGCCATTAACTTAAATAAAATTATATATACAATTATAAAACTCTATTTATGATACTTTATTATTCATGATACATAACTAATTCTTTTTTACTAGGACACTGTCTATAGTCATTTGTTTCTGCAATGCATTATCATCAAATAAATTTGTAGAGCACATAGCCACTGCTTTATTGGGGTGATGATTTTCAATGTATGATGCAACACATTTCTACGCCTACAGCATTTCTCTTATTTCTCCACAAGATTGCTGCTTTGCTGTTAATCACTAACTCCTCTCCACAACTTCCAGTTGCAAAATATACTGCAACTCCACAAGCTCTTCAGTGGTCATTCCTTGGCCGTGATCCTCCACAAGCTCCTTGATATCACTGTTATCCACTTCTAGTCCCATGCTCTTGACCAAAGTCACAATCTCATTGACTACAGGCACCGCAGGTACTGACTCAAATACCCCAGTCACATTCAACAATGCACTGTGGCCAAAGCTTCTTCCAAGCAAAAGTAAGAGTTCTCTTGAATGAGATTTTCACTCTGCAGCGGAGTGTGCGCTGATATGAAACTTCCTGGCAGATTAAAAGTGTGTGCCCGACCGAGACTCGAACTCGGGACCTTTGCCTTTCGCGGGCAAGTACTCTACCAACTGAGCTACCGAAGCACGACTCACACCCGCTACTCACAGCTTTACTTCTACCAGTATCCGTCTCCTACCTTCCAAACTTTACAGAAGCTCTTCTGCGAAACATGCAGAACTAGCACTCCTGAAAGAAAGGATACTGTGGAGACATGGCTTAGCCACAGCCTGGGGGATGTTTCCAGAATGAGATTTTCACTCTGCAGCGGAGTGTGCACTGGTATGAAACTTCCTGGCAGATTAAAACTGTGCGCCCGACCGACACTCGAACTCGGGACCTTTGCCTTTCGCGGGCAAGTGCTCTACCAACTGAGCTACCGAAGCACGACTCACTGGCAGAAGTAAAGCTGTGAGTACCGGGTGTGAGTCGTGCTTCGGTAGCTCAGTTGGTAGAGCACTTGCCCGTGAAAGGCAAAGGTCCCGAGTTAGAGTCTCGGTCGGGCACACAGTTTTAATCTGCCAGGAAGTTTCATATCAGCGCACACTCCGCTGCAGAGTGAAAATCTTATTCTGGAAACATCCCCCAGGCTGTGGCTAAGCCATATCTCCACAGTATCCTTTCTTTCAGGAGTGCTAGTTCTGCAAGTTTCGCAGAAGAGCTTCTGTAAAGTTTGGAAGGTAGGAGACGGATACTGGCAGAGGTAAAGCTGTGAGTACCGGGCGTGAGTCGTGCTTCGGTAGCTCAGTTGGTAGAGCACTTGCCCGCGAAAGGCAAAGGTCCCGAGTTCGAGTCTCGGTCGGGCACACAGTTTTAATCTGCCAGGAAGTTTCAAGAGTTCTCTTGGTAACCCCTTCTCATGCCTTTTCGATCATCTTGATGCGGGCAGTGATGTTGAAGTGATATTCCCAAAACTCTCTGAGAATGAGAATGACAGCTTTAGTCGACTCAAAGCAATGCTCGAAGAGTGCTTCAGTGTAGAGCTACTTAAAGTTAGAAATAATCTGCTGGTTATATGCTGGAGTAATGGGGTGGTGTTGAGAGGCAGAAAATGGATCTTGATGAAATGACATTCTACAATGACATGGTGCTGTCAGCCTGGAGAATGGGCAGGAGCACTGTACATAAAACGCAAGACATGGAGCGGCAGATTCATCTCACGCAAATATTTTTTCATTGAAGTTCCAAACACCTCATTTATCCAATCACAAAAAAGATCACGTATCACTCAAGCCCATTTAACCTGATCTTCTGGACTTTACACTTCTTGAAGGCTCATGGGGTTTCTGAATGGTAAAAAGCAGTGATTTAATTTTCAAATCACAGCTCGCATTGGCACAGAATAGCAGTGTGAGATGGTCTGTCATCGGCTTGTGACCAGGCAATGTATTCTCTTCTGCTGTTATGACGGTATGCTTCGGCATGTTTTTCCAGAATAGACCCATCTCATCACAATTAAAAACCTATTGCGGCAGATAACCCTTACTCTGTACAAGCATCTTGAAATTGCTGAAGAAGTTCTCTGCTGCCTTTGTTTTGGAACTGGCTCATTCGCCATGGATGCCGGTTCTTCTCTTAAACTTCTCAAACCACCCACAGCTTCCCTTAAACACTTCTTTGGCCATTGATGATCCTGGCATCTTCTCAATGAGGTCAGCAAAAATCATTCTCACCTTCTCACAAATGATGTTCTTGTTAATAGTATCACCTTCAAGCTGCTTTTCATATATCCTTATAAGGAGTAACCTTCTGACATTGTTCAGAGTACGAAACTACTGTTTGGATATTCTTATCACTGTCTTTGAAGCACCTATCTCCCTAATCTTGTCCTTGTTCTTGAGGATAGTGCAAAGGGTTTATGTAGATCAACTGCATGTGCAAGTTAAATCAGCAACGCTCACACCACGTTCAAGTTTTTCAATGATTTTACGTTGCATTTCTAAGGTCATTTTCGTTCTCTTATGGTCGTCTTCTTGCGGCTTTATCTTCAAGGACAATCCTACAAAGATTATTAAAACTTGCATATGAAAAAACACTTAATACAAGTTAAGAAAAATGTGTGATAACAAGCTGCACTAAGATAGTAACATAAAGAGCACTAAATCCAGACTGCAGTACATACTAAAGATATTGCTCATATGCTGCTGGGTGAAAGGTGTTCATATTATTGAATGTTTCCACCACCGGGCACGAATGGCTGGTGATGTGACAATAAAATGTCATCACTCATTATGCAAAACATCACTTGTTAGAAGAGTCACTTTGTTACAATTTGTTTTGCTTGTTGTGCAAACTGCATGTTATGGGTGGCACTCATTACGTGAGGTTCCACTGTAATTTAATCTGGTCTTTGCAATCCCTACGTGAGTGAGATGTAGGGGGTAGTAGTATCTTCCTAGGGTCAATGCTGAAAGCCGGTTCTTGAAACTCTGTCAATATGTTTTCTCAGGATAGTCCATGTCGATCTTCAAGAGTCTGTCAGTTAAGTTTCTTCAGCATCTCTGTGACACTTTCCCATAGATCAAACAAACCTGTGACCATCTGTGCTGTCTTTCTGTGTGTATGTTCACTTTTCCCTGTTAGTCCTTTTTGGTACTGGTTCTATACACATTTGAACAATATTCTAGAACCAGTTGCAAGAGACATTTGTAAGCCGTCTCCTTTGTAGACTGATTGCACTTCCCCATATTCTGCCAATAAACCTAAGTCTTCTGTCTGCTTTATCCATTTCATATCCTTACAAAGTGTTATACACAGGTCCAGCAGTGTCTCACTGATATTATAGTCATTTTCACTTTGTAAAGTGCACAATTTTACATTTCTGAATATTTAAAGCAAGCTGCCAATCTTTGCACCACTTTGAAATCTTATGAAGATCCGACTGAATGTTTATGCAGTTTCTTTCAGTCAAATGATATCTACATCTATACTCTGCAACCCACTGTGAAGTACATGGCAGGAGGTACACCCTATTGTAACAGTTATTAGCGCTTCTTCCCATTCCATTCATGTATAGAGCACAGGAGAAATGACTGTTTAAATGTCTCTTTGTGTATAGTAATTAATCTAATCTTGTTCTCCCAATCCCTGTATGAACAAGATGAATTGTAACACTATTATTGTATTCATTATAGATAACAGCATCATCTGCAAATGTCTGAGTTTCCTATTAATATGGGGAATTAATAAACTACATGAATAGCAAAGGTCCAATACACTTCCCTGGGGCACACCCAACGTTTCCTCTACATCCGATGATGACTCGCCGTCCAAGATAACATGCTGTGCCCTCCCTGAACAAAAATCCACAATCCAGTCACAAATTTCACTTGATACCCCATATGTTCAGATTTCTGACAATAAGCATAGGTGTGGTACTGAGTAAAATGCTTTTTGGAAATCAAGATATACTGCATCTACCTGACTGCCTTCATCCAAAGCTTTCAATACATCATGTGAGAAAAGTGTAAGTTGGGTTTCACAAGACGAGTATTTTCAGAATCCCTGCTGGTTGGCATGGAGTAGGTCATTCTGTTTGAGATACCTCATTATATTTGAGGTCAGAATATGTTTTAAGATTCTACAAAGAATTGATGTCAAGGATATTGTACAGTAGTTTTGTGTATCACTTCTATCACCCTTCTTGAAAATGAGCGTGACCTGTGTTTTCTTACAACTGCTCGGCAATGTTTTTTATTCGAGGGATCTATGATAGATCATAGTTAAAAGAGGGGCTAACTCTGCCCCAAAGTCAGTATACAATACAATATAAATTCCATTGAGCACTGAAGCTTTGTTCCATTTTAGTGATTTCAGCTGTTTCTCAACACCACTGACACTAATATTTACTTCACTCATCTTTTCAGCAGTACAAGAATTAAACTGGGGTAGTTCTCCTGGGTTTTCCTTTGTAAAGGAATATTTGAAAATGGATTTAAGCATTTCGGCTTTTGCTTTGCTACCTTCAGTTTCAGTTTCTCTTTTACTCGCCAGTGACTGGACACTAATTTTGTTTTGCTGCCACTAACAGCCTTTACATACAACCAGAATTTCTTTGGATTTTGTGCAACATCATTTGACAATATGCTGGTGTGACAGTCACTGAAGGATTCACATATTGCTCTCTTGATGGCCAAACACATTTTATTCTGCATGTTTCTATCTATAGCCCTATGGTTTGTTTTACACCTATTATACTGCAGAGTCTGTATCTTTAAGAGTTTTTTTCACAGTGACTGTATACCATGGATGATCTCTCCCATTATGAACTGTCCTACTGGGTACACATCTGACCAGTGCATGGTCAACTGTTATTTTAAAGTTGATCCATAGTTCTTCTACATGCTCCTGTTCCGTGCTGAAATTTTCAAGTTTCTAGTCGAGCTGTGACCCCACTTCTTTTTTTATCTATTATATTGAAAATATATACTGCAGTAACACTGTTCACATTTACATTGCACTTCACTTAGCGCAGACTGGGACTGTGTCCTAGGTGTGCCTGATGTTAACTGACTGGGCACGCTCGTGCTGCCTGAGTTGTTGTTGTTGTTGTTGTTACGCCGGCAGAGGTCGCGTCCGAATTCTCGCATGCCCTCTGGTGGACAGGACTCTACTTGCGGCAACTACCATCTGTGACGCGCAGTGCTGATGTGCGCCTCCCGCGATCCTTCTGGTGGCTACTGCACTCCTCCTCCTCCTTCGGGGGTGAAGCCACTGTGATCCACTACGTCGGAAGGTGGAGCGTTGGGCAGGAGCGATGACCTCCACATCCATTGGAAGGCCGGAGTCGAGGGGATCTGCCAACGCTCGAGCTGGAACCTTTGAATACTGCTAGAAGTGACCCACATGAAGAGGCCCCCATCGTCCCACCATCGGAGCCCGGGACAGAATGGGCAACAAGCTGTCAAACTCCGGATCCTGTTCCACCTCGGGAGGGGCAAGACCCAGTGGCAGGAACGATGGGGAAGGGACGACCACCGGTGAACTAGCCACCTGAGACACCCGGCTCTCTCTGGGGCATATCGAATGATGGTGATGCCGGTGCTGGAGCTACTGGAGGCTGCCAAGGCTGAGAAATATCGCC
This sequence comes from Schistocerca gregaria, assembly GCF_023897955.1. Classification (NCBI taxonomy): domain Eukaryota; kingdom Metazoa; phylum Arthropoda; class Insecta; order Orthoptera; family Acrididae; genus Schistocerca; species Schistocerca gregaria. The sequence goes on from NC_064922.1 coordinate 894,587,777, forward strand.
GTGCAGCAGAGTCACAGCGGGGTGAGGCGGTAACATCCCCTGAGAAACCAACACGGCTGCCAGTAAGGGGGAAGCTGGTGTCCAAGAGGTCAGAGGGTGGGGTGCCCAAATGTGGACGTAGCTGATTTTGGTGACGACGTAGCACCAGGTCCCTCGCTGGCAAGGTATAGAGCCGGCAGCCATTTTGGTGCAGGACCACCGCCGATATCCAACATGGATATCGTGCCCAGACCAACATACCCAGTGGAAAGCCAGGTACTCCGTTTTGCGAAGACTGGCGAGGACCAGCCCGGAGGAGGTGCAGCAGAGTCCTAGGTTGGCATCCGTGGAGGAGCTCTGTGGGGCTGCGTTCTCCCATTGGTGTGGTCCGGTATGCCATCAGGAAAAACGTCAATGCCTCCTCTGCAGGAAATTCGTGCGCATACTTTTTCATCTGCGTCTTAAATGTGCGCACCATGCACTTGGCTTCTCCATTCGATTGTGGATGGAAGGGGGGAGAGCAAATGTGCCGAATACTAAAGTGCCTACAAAAATCCTGGAAGGTCTGCGACATAAACTGCGGTCCATTGTCTGAGACCAGCGTGATTGGCAAACCTTCCACAGAAAAGATTTTTACTAGTGCCTGGATTGCAACTTCTGAAGTGGTTGAGGAGCAGCGAACCACATATGGGAATCGGGAATAAGCATCAATGACAATGAGCCAAAAGCCATTGAGAAATGGGCCCGCAAAATCGATGTGAACACATCCCCATGCTTGGGTTGCCGGCGGCCATGAAGAGAACGCTGCCCTCGGAGATGCCTGTTGGCTCGCACACTGGGAACAGGCGGTCACCAAGTGCTCAATTTCTCTGTCAATACCGGGCCAGTACACATGTCTGCGAGCCAAGGTTTTAGTATGGGAAACACCCCAGTACCCCACATATAATAATGTGAAGACCTCCCTTTGTAAACTTAAAGGAACAACCAAGTGAGGAGCTGTTTCATCGGTAGCCAGAAGGAGAACTCCTTCCAAGACCGAGAGGCGGTCTTGTGAAATAAAATAATTACGAAGAGGGTCCGAAGCCCGGCCTGGAGGGTGGGATGACCACCCCTTCTGAATGAGGTGAACTACTTGCCGGAGAACCGGGTCAGCTGCCATTTCCCTGGCGACTCGAGAACTAGTGATTGGGAAGCCATCAACCGCTTGGCAGGGCGCCAAACAATGAAAACACACAATCTTCTGTCGATCGAACGTAGGATCCGGGCCCACCGGAAGACGGGAAAGAGCGTCGGCGTTGGCATGCTGTGCGGCAGGGCGAAAATGAGTGTCATAATGGTATTTAGAGAGGAACAAGGCCCAGCGCTTTAGACTGTGGGCCGCCCTATGCGGAATCTGAGAGGCGGGGCCAAATAACAATTTTAACGGTTGATGGTCAGTGATTAACTAAAACTTCGTGCCATACAAGAAAGGGTGAAACTTGGTAACATCATAGACAATGGCCAAAGCCTCTTTTTCCACCTGCGAGTAATGGGCCTGCGCGGGACTAAGAGTTTTAGACGCAAATGCCAGTGGTTGCTCTGAACCATCTGCGTTGCTATGGGCCAGGACTGCCCCCACCCCATACTGTGAAGCATCTGTAGCCAGGACCAATGGCTTATGAGGGTCAAAAGTAGCCAAACAAGGCACTGACGTGAGGAGGCCCTTCAACGAGGTGAACGCTCGCTTGCATGCAGGCGACCAATCAAAAGGAACACTCTTGCACAGAAGGCAGTACAGGGGGCGGGCTATGATGGAAGCCCTGGGAATGAACCAGTGGTAACAGGCTATCTTGCCAAAAAGCTTGAAACTCTTTCAGCGAAGCGGGCTGAGGAAGGTCGACGATACCTTGGACCAAACTTCCTAGTGGCTGGATGTCGTGCCGAGAAATGGTGTAGCCCACATACTCAATGAACGGTTGGAAGTAGTTTGACTTATGCAGGTTGCAACGCAAGCCCACAGACCTGAATTTGAGAACGAGGGTACGAAAGTTGTGCAAGTGTTCCTTCGTGCTGCGGCCTGTGACAATTATGTCATCCAGGTAATTAATACAATGAGGGATTGTCGATGTGACGTGCTCAAGATAACGCTGGAATATCGCCGGGGCACTGGATATTCCGAAGGCCAACTGCTGGTATTGATAAAGGCCAAACAGGGTGCTGACGACCGCCAGCCATTTTCGAAAAATATTGGCCTCCCGCCATGGCGGAGAACAATTCATCAGCACGAGGCAAAGGATAGGTGTCCACCACCAATTGGGAATTAATGGTGGCCTTGAAATCGCCACAAAGACGTAATTTTCCCGAGGGCTTCCTTACAATAATGAGGGGCGAAGCCCACTCACTAGAAGAAATGGAAAGAACGACCCCTAGGGTTGTCAGCCGGTCGAGCTCTTCCTTTACCTGAGGGCGGAGAGCCAAGGGGGTCTGCTTCGCGCGTAGAAAGCGTGGGCGAGCCGACGCCTACAACGTTAAGTGAGCTTCAAAATCAGAAACATGCCCCAGGGCCTCCTCAGAGATATCTGGAAAGTCTGAGATCAAAGATTCCAATGATTGATAGGGAACGTCTTCGGAGACCAACTGTATGGTGTCAGCGATAGAAAAATCTAAAGCTTGAAAGGCATCCAGGCCAAAAGGTTAGCGGAGCTCACATCACTGACAACAATAAAAGTAATAGGCCAAGTGACTGATTTGTAAGTCCGCCGGTAGTGAATTGACCCAGCAGGGGAATGAACTGTTCACCATAACCGAGTAGATGCCGGTAAACTGGCACCAATGGGGGCGATCCAAGGTCGGAATAAGTGTGCATTCAACAACAAAACTGCCGCGCCCGTATCTACTTGCAGTTGTAACCGGCGTGACCAAACCGACACCTCTATAAAGAGTTTTCATGCCAATGCGTCGGGAGCCTGGCGAGATGAAACTTCCTGAATGTCAACGTCCATGTCCTCTGTACCTGCTTCTTTCGATTCTTTTGAGGCTGAGCGGCAAACTTTAGCAATGTATCCTTTTTTATTACATTTGCGACAAACGGCCCAATGCTGGGGGCACTCTGACCGATCGTGATGTATATAGCACGACACACAGGATGGCAACAGGGGCCGGCGGCTGGAATTCTGTTTACGCGTCGTGCGCGAGCGGCCATAATGGCCAGATTGTACCGCTCGCACGTCATCCATCCCGGACACAGTGGACGCGGACGCGCCGCCCTGAACCGCTGCGACGTCGCACCACGCTTCCAGCTGTTGACCGGCGGCGTGAGAGACCTTCCTCGAGGGAAGGGTCTTCTAACTGCAGGGCCCGTTGCCGGACCTTCCTATCGGGAGCTGAATGAACAATGACGTCGCGTACCATAATGTTGGCATACGACTCTCGCAACTGCTCTGTGACAAAATGACACTTGCGACTAAGACCTTGCAGGGTAGTGGCCCACACCTGGTAAGACTGATGGGGCTGTTTCTTGCATTGATAGAACTCGACCCGAGCCGCCACAACATGCATGCGGCGGCGATAATATGAAGACAGCAATGAACACAATGCGTCAAAAGACAAGTGAGGGAGATATCCAAGACAAGAAGAGAGCATGACATACCTCCGCATCGGCAACATGAAACGCCTGGAAATGCTGCCGAAGGTGATGTTCATATGCGTCCCAATCCTCTGCCGTCTCGTCATACGCGGGAAAGGGAGGAGGGAAGGCGCTGGAGCAGACTGCGTGGAGAGCAACGCTGGAAGCACTTGTTTCATGGTGGCCATGAGCTCTGTCTGCTGTTCAACCAAAACCCGCACTAAATCCTCCATGCCGTGGAGAAGCTGCGAAAGCGGAACAACGACGCAACACGCGAAAGAACGACCCTACTCGTCGCCAATTGTGTAGTAACACTGTTCATGTTTATGTCGCACTTCACTTAGCGTAGACCGGTACTGTGTCCTAGGCATGCCCGATGTTAACTGACTGGGCACGCCCGTGCTGCCTGAGTTGTTGTTGTTGTTACACCGGCAGAGGTCGCGTCCGAGTTCTCACGTGCCCTCTGGCGGACGGGACTCTAATTGCGGCAACTACCATCCATGCTGATGTGCGCGTCCGACGGTCTTTCTGGTGGCTACTGCATATACCTTTCTACTTTTTGTAGTTGGCCTTTTTATTTTGTAAATCATTGTTACCACAACCACAAAATTGTCACTGATACCAGTTTCACAATGGACATCCTCAAAGACGTCAGGTCTATTTGTTGCTATCAGATCTAATATATTTCCATAATGAGAGGGATTCCAAACTATCTATTTTAGGTAGTATAGTATCTCTTTGTGTCTATTTATATGAATAACACTGAATTTATTTATGTTAAGCCTAAATTTCATAACAAGTTTCTAAGACTGTTATGCTTCTGCGAACAAGTGTGTCACCTAGAAAAAGCCTCAAAGATTTAGACATTGTCTGTGGAGTGCAATGATCTGGTGCTAACTTCGATTGAAACAACAGTCAAGATAACAATAACATTTGTTTATTATGACCAGTTTCAGCTTATATTAAGGCCATTCTCAAATTTTTTGGCTCCCTATGGCTGGTGCTGGTTGCTCCTTGGTTCTTCACTTGGTACCGTGATTGTTCACTGAATGATCGTTGTATCACGCGAAGAACCAAGCAGCTGCCAGCACCAGCCATAGGGACCCAAAATATCTGAGTATGGCTTTAACATAAGCCAAAACCAATCATAATAAACAAATGTTATTGAGATCTTGACTGTTATTTCAATCAAAGCTTCAAGGGGCTACAGACTTTAGCAGCCAGGCCATATACATATACAGGGTGTATCAAGAAGAAGCATCAGATTTTAAAAAATCATAATGATTGTGTTATTTGAGATATGTGCATGAACACTGTTCTGTTGGAAAGAGAAAACACTCAAGTTTTCATAGTTCCACTAGGTAGCAGCAGTGTGTGCCCACTCCAGAGCTAGTAAAAATGGTGACAGGACAACAGAAAATAATTTGTGCTCTGTGTTTTGCACAGTGCAGGTCAGTAATAATTGTTCAGCATGACCTTCATACTAGGTATGGTGTAGATCCATCCTAAAGCACAGAGCATTGGATGATGCCATAAACAATACTGAGAAACAGGTTGTTTGTGTAAAGGCAAATCACCAGGCCATCCACGTGCATATGACATGAACACATCCGCCATAGTTGCACAAGCAGTCTGCAGAAATCCATTCGCTGTGCAGCTTGACAGCTCAACTTGCCCCCGATGTCCATCTGGCATGTGTTCTGTCGACGTTTACACATGAGACCATATAAAATTCAGCTACTGTAAGCTCTCTGTGAAGGTGAAAAATAACAACTTGTGGAGTTCTGTAATTCTGTTCTTTGCAAGATGGAGGATGACATTTTTCTTCCATGCTTACTATTCAGTGACAAGGCAACATTCCATTTAAATGGAAAGGTGAACCATCGTAATGTGTGAATATGGGGCACGGAACAACCACGTGAAGTTTCATGGGAAAAGGTATATGGTACATTTTTCATTGCCAAGAACACTATATGCTTGAGAACCTTCTTTCCCCACAACTGGAGACTGATTCCAACAACTTCATTTACCAACAGGCTGGGGCACCACCACACTGGCAAATGGAAGAGTGAGAATTTTTAAATTAAAGGATTACTGAATGATGGATCAGATGTACTGGATCAAATGCAGATGTAGTGGACCAAATGATTCAGCCTTACATTACTGGCCTCCGACGTCACTGGACCTGACTGTATTTCTTGTGGGAGTTTATAAAAAAAAAAAATCTGTTTATGTTCCTTGGTTACCAACACCAATGAATGAACTGAAACATCACATAACAGCAGCTGTAGAAGCTGCAACTCAAGACATGCTCACTGCAATGTGGGAACAATCTGAATACCGCATCGACATATGCCATACATCTCAAGTGGGGCCTACTGACCACCTATGGGGGGAAAAAAACACTTTTTGAATTTCCCATTCATCAGAAAACAAAATTCATTGTACAGGTTTCCTAGTTTCAGAAATATAGACATGCCAAATCAGATGATTCTTTTTGATGCACCGTGTATTGTGAAGAGCAGAGGCACTATCACACCTGCACTTCCAACAATGTGTCCCTCTTAAAAGTGACAGAGTTCTGTCTTCTATAAGTCCTCACTCCAATTTCAAGTCAAGGACCTTCAGAGTCCAATAATTTTAGGTCTATGTTCCAAGTATGTTCTTCAGAAATATCCTAGCTAGACTTTATTCTTGTTTTATTACTTTTATTTTATTTATCTGTCTGAAGTGTTATTTTTCTAACCAACTTCATAGAGGTTTACATTCTTAGCTCATTCATTGTCAGATTTCTGTTAGATAGTATTCTCAGATTATGTAGCATTCTGCTGTATTCAAACAATTTAGGTGCACTTCATCTACACACTCTGTATTTATTCTGTATGTTCCCAAGTGATGGCGAAAATATGTAATCTTCCTTTTTTTTATGACCATTCTGAATCTATGTAACAACATTATTTCATTTTTCCACATGTGGTTAGGTTTCTTTAAATCTTACTTATTTGTAATTTTAAATTTTATTTTGTTCTTATCATTGTGGAACATTAATTACAATTAGAACTGTACTTAGATAGATAGTGAGATTTGAAAATTACTTAATTGTTTAATGACAACATCCTTTAATTTTGCATATTATTCTTCTTTAACTCTGAAGGTCCTTTACTTGTTCTGCTTTCTGCTTATACGTCGCTTGCTGTTGCTGTTCCACTCAGTCCTCATGTTAACTTACGTGTAGTTACATTTGTTACAACCAATTTATCTAATGTCTATACATCTAAATGGCAATTCATGTATTTCTCATTAACTTTACTTCAAGAACTTTATGACCCACGGTACATCTGTAACATTTTTCGCACATATTTGATGTTACTATTTCGCCTGTGGATTTCATCTTCTACTTTCATTGCCCCATCTGATCTATTTTTGTGTTTTTCATAGCTGCCACAATAATTGTTTGAAACTGAAAATGGTTGCGTAGTGTCACGCATTTTTAAAAAATTCATATATGCTGTTGATTTTTGCCTAAACAAAATGTTCTATTCTGTATGCCCAGGCCTTTGTTAATAGTCTGCAATATGGTACAGTGTCAAAAACTTTTAGAAATCTTGGGATATGGAATTTTCCTGTTTGCCAGCACCAACAGTACACACAATATTAGATGTGAAAAAAGTGAGTCATGTTTTTGCATGAATGAGGCATTTTAAATCCATGTTCATTTGCAGACAGAAACATTTACCTCTCTACGAAAATTTATAGTATACGCCACAGTATCCTCCAACACACCAACATTGAAGACACTACTCTATCATTTTGTTCATCCATTCTTTTTCCCCTCTTCTACATGCGAGTAATTTGCCTTTTTCTCCACTTTGTTGGAACTGCTCATTATGTTAGAGATTCATAATAAATTTAAACTAAGAAAGAGCCAACGCCACAAAGTAAATTGAAAAACTGAATTGGGTTCCAAGATCTGACTCCTTGTTGGTTCTCAATCAACTGTTTCAATTTTCAAACATAGCTGTTGATGGCGACATTCTTGAATAAATCTCTAATGGAGGTCTGACATGTCAGACTTGTCAGTGTCCAGCTTTCGACACAGGAGATATCCCCTGACAACGATGATGGAGGAAGTCATTGAAAACCCAAGATTAATGAATCCGGCATGGCAAGAACTCCATGAAGCATTTATTCAAGTGTTTCAACTGCCTTTCAACACCATGGGTATTTATTCCTATGTCATCCTTTGAGAGTTTGTATGGTAAACATTATCTTCCTGTGTGATCAATGTGACATTGAAAACTTCAGCTTCTTTTTTGCTGTCTTCTACTTTCACATCAGATGGGTTGACGAATAGCTGACTGGGAACTTTCAATGTATTTTACTTGGGAAGTGATGTTACGAATAGTAACATAATTTTAAATATCTAGGTTCACTGGAAACAGGAACACAGCATTAAGGGTATCACAAGAAAAACTGGCTGTTGACCTATCCTTGGTATCTCAAGTGAAGATATTCTGTCAATACCATCATTTAGCATACCCTCTTCGAGCAAGGAACACCACTTTTGTGTGGCTATTAAGTAAGACATGATCAAGGCCAATGAAGTTTGAAGAGGGAAAGTTTGCAGCACCATATTTTGCAATATATGTGCATATTTTTCTATTTTTTATGATATCGATCTTTTTTTAGTGATTCACTATTCCACCTACAACAGTAAACATGTGCTTACTACCAACAGTATACTCAAATTAATAGTAAGTAATGTGACAAAACTATTTAAAACCTTTAACAGACCTCACAGAAACGTTTACCACAGCCCTCATCATTTCAACCTTGTGCAGCAATATGTTTTGGAATGATCAACAATTTATATATTTTCTTTGAGTTGTAACTACAGCATATGCATATAAGATATTCTCTCTGTTAAACAATACTCATGCAACTTCTACATTTTTTTTGTATAAGACTCTGTATCTTCAATCACTTATTAAGTTGTAGCTGTGCAAATTTAATTTTAGTTATTCATGTTACTGCATACCTCAGTGCTGACAATATCTGCTGCTTTGAGAGAAGAACCTCAATTATTTCTTCATTGGCTGTTGAAAGACGCTTCAGCATATCCAGTGCTAGTTGATGAGCAGCTGGGTATAGGTTTTCCAGTGACAGCAACAGGCATGCCTATAGGAAAGTGAAGCAAAGGACATGATAAAGTAAAATTCTGGAATATGCTAAGTGCATACACAAAATGCTACATTTACATACAAGTTATTTATTGTTATTAAGCACCCGCTTCTGGGACCCGGAGGTGCGCCAGCCATAGAGAGAATACACTTGACAGGTTAACAATGGGTGTTGATGTGCCAGCCAGCTTGGAAGTGTTTTTTTGGGAAATTTATCACATCCAACAAGGAAAATACCGTGTTGATATCAAATTTCTGCATCAGGTACCCACAACATAAAAATTACGAAAATGTTCTCACACTTGAAGAACATGAGATATACTCTAGACACAGAAGTATGGGGTACACAAAATTATATCCTGAGATAAAAGTGGCAATGTCAGGAAGGGCATCCAGCCACAACTAGAACCAACATGGGCAAAACCAAAGTAATATGTCAACCCCATAAGCCATGGGAAAAGGCAGAAGAAGAAAATTATTCATTATTATCATCATCATCATCATCATCATCATCATCCTTTTCACAACAGAGATTGCATGTCAGATATTTTCAAGTTTGCTCCAGGTTAGTTCCAGGTTCCTCAGCTGTAGGCCTGGTAACTTACATGATTTTATAATACATCACTGGAGGTATAGGTAGCTCCAAACAGTACTGTACCTCGTATTTCATCCAGAGCTTCTGGACTGAGCACTCTGCAAGTTATGTGGTCCCACGGGGATGACAAGTTTTAACACTCCACATTTGAATGACTTCAATGTTCAGATAAATTTCATGCAAGTCAAATTATCATTAATGTTCTCACCACACAGGATTGAGATGTTAATTAAGAGGTATGGTGTTTTATTTGGCTGATATACACACACAATGATGCCTAGCTTGCTACATTAGGTCAGCATGTATTTGCCGATCATAAATGATAATGCTTCAACCAATTGTCAAGACTGTTTTAGGAGATATCTGTGGGAGATATCTGATACTCGATTTTCCAATAAGTATTGATATTTCTCCAAGATAGGGCAGCCTGATATTACATGGGCTGTTGTCCGGGTATGTCTTAAGTTCTTTTCATTACAACTTTTCTGCAGTTCTTCAAGCTCAAGATGTGATATTGTCCAGCAACTAATATAGCTTCTGACTCCACTCTTATTTTTGGCATTTTAAGCCAGAGACCAGCCACAACCACAGACTACTGCTGATCATACACACATTTCTGTGCCAAGGTTTGTTTCAGCTTATTTTTGAGTTCCCATTTTGTTGTTACTTTGCAGTATCAATATCTTCTGCATTCTGTGAGAATTTTCTTGCAACCTTCTTAGCCTAAGCATAATTCCTCTCTTTCCATTTACCATCCCAGACTTTCATTTGATGCATAGTGGATCATTCATATGTTGGGTCACATACCTACTACATGCCTATGTCAGCTTAAATATTAACACCACTTTACATTGTTATTTATTAGCTACCTTATTTATAGATGAAACAAACGTACGTGTGTGTGTGTGTGTGTGTGTGTGTGTGTGTGTGTGTGTTTGTTTTCTTTTCTGAAGTACACTTTGACCAGAAGCTAAATGTGTAACAGTCTTTTCTTTGTACATGTCTGCAACTCAAGTGCCATTTTTAATTGTGCAGCAATCTACCCTTTTCCTAAAGTTGTTCATTTATACATGATATTGATATAATATTGGTCCAAATAACAAGTTTTCTCCTAGTTAGCTGTATTCTCCACAAACCAACATACTATTCTGTAAAACTGCTCTCTGCATTTGCCAACAGTGCAAAACTATTTTTATTGTGCTATAAGTTATCTAGCACAAATTGTGTATGAACTACACTATTGAGATAAATCGAATGCAGTTGTTATGACACTGACTTCATATTTGGAAGGATGGAGCTTTGTGTGTCTGATGTTGCTGGTTTAGGTTTTCTGCAGTTTACCTAAATTATGTCAGGTTAATGCCAGGATGGTTCCTTCAGCAAGGCCACAGTCAACCACCTGTTCTATTGCCATAAATTCAATGTGTCTGCATATTTGAGCTATTTATTTTCTTAGCACTATGACAAATCCTTTACATTATCATATTATCCGTGGACGAATAAATACATAAATAAACAAAAACAGAGTGGAGGATGGAATTTTAGATCCTGTAGGCTCTGCCAGTAGCTAGTACTACTGCAGGGATGATGTTTGGGCAGAGATGTCAGTCGAGGCGAATGTCAGTCGAGGTACTTCCGCCTCGACTGACATCTCTGCCCAAACTCTTTACCTTTACAAACGTCTGCTTGTGTCTGTGTATGTGCGGATGGATATGTGCGCGCGCGCGCGCGCTAGCGAGTGTATACCGGTCCTTTTCTCCCCTTAAGGCAAGTCTTTCCGCTCCCGGGATTGGAATGACTCCTTACCCTCTCCCTTAAAACCCACATCCTTTCATCTTTCCCTCTCCTTCCCTCTTTCCTAAAGAAGCAACCATTGGTTGCGAAAGCTTGAATTTTGTGTGTGTGTTTGGGTTTATTTGTGTGTCTATCGACCTGCCAGCGCTTTTGTTTGGTAAGTTACATCATCTTTGTTTTTTGACAAAATATTCTACTTTATACAACACTGAAGTATAACTAACAGATATACAACAGTGAAACTTCCAGTAATTACACATTAAACACAGGCATATGCAGTGATGCCAACCACATTTCTCTCCAATGTACAACTGGCACAAAATTATGAGTGTTCTGGAATTTTTTGAACAGATCTCATATGTAAGAGATGAACTTATAACATTTAGTTCATATCTGCAAAATACAGAAAAACTGTGATTAAATTTGAGAGATGTTATAAACCATGGTATGAATAAGTATGATCCAAGCTAAGTAATAAAAGATAAAAAAGATCCACCCTTATTTAACGTTATCATTCACAGAATGTTGTGAAAACAGCATCTAGTGCACTCTGGCTACAAGAGAAACTGAAGGGATGTTGACAAAGAAAATTTAATAGCAACTTCTGCATCTGTAAAGGGAGCTGTATGTGAAGCTCACAATAATTTTCACAGTCAGATCCTGGAAAAAGCTTTCTCAGAAAGTCCTAGAAAATTCTGGTCATATGTAAAGTCAATTAATTGGTCCAAACCTTCCATTCAATCTCTCATGGATTCATCTGGTTTTGAAACTGGAGAGAGCAGGTAGAAATCAGAAATTTTAAATTTTGCATTTCAAAATGTATTCATGCAAGACTACTGATGTACCTATGTCTGGCCACCATACACACACATACATGAATTCTAATGGCCACCATACACACACATTCTAACAATATGGAAAAAAATGAAAAAAAGAAAAATGAAAACTACTCAGAGCAAACAACGCACCAGTCACTGACAGAATTCCAATTAGGTTTTACTTTGCAGATACCACAGAATTAGAATCACTTATATGCAGTGAATAGTCCTGTGTCACTGGAAAAGTGGACCCTTCACTCCTGGTTGCAGAAAGGGTAATAGACTGGATGCACAGGTTTATAAGTCAATATCATTAATGTCCCTCTGTCCTAGTATCCTAGAGCATATTCTAAGCTCTCACATGACATTCTTGGAGGAAAATAAGATTCACTCAAAGAATCAGCATTGATTCAGAAAACAACACTTATGTGAAACGCAGCTTGTTTCATTTACTCATGACATCCTGTAAACAACATATGCAGGTGTAGAGATAGATTGTGTCTTCTTAGATGTCCACAAAACATTCAACACTGTACCACATCATCAACTTCTAATCACTATAAGAACATACAGAGTATCTTAATCAATATGTGATTGGCTTTATGAATGTTGAACTAACAGAACTCGGTACATTATATTGGAATGCAAATGTTCCACAGAAATGAATGTAACATTGTGTGTGCCCCAAAGAAGTGCAATAGTATCTCTAATGTTTTCAACATATACAAATGATTTATCAAATAGGTTCAGCAGCACTATAAGATTGACTGCTGATGATGCAGTCGTGTACAGGAAAGTATCGTTGTTCGGTGATCACAAGGGATTGCAGAAAGACTTGGACAAAATTTATACTTTGTTTACTGAATGGCAGCTCCAATTAACTGTGGATAAAAGTAAAATAGTACCTATAATAAAAAGATACTGTATCTAATTACACACACAACAGTACCTGATTACAAGATTAGTGAACACCTGTAGCATAATATATCATATAAGAATTTGTGGGTAACACTAAAAAGCGATATGAAATGGGACAATCACACAAAATTAGTATTAAGGGTGACAAATGGAGGACTTAGATTTTTTAGTACAGTTATGGGAAGTGCAGTGCAGCTATAAAGGAAATCACTTATAAGAGGCTAGTGCAAACCAATCCTAGAATGTTGTTCCAGTGTTTTCAGACCTTATAAAACAGGTATGACAACAGACATCAAATCAATACAGACAAATGCTAGTAAGATCATTAAAGGTCATTACAGCCCATATGGAAATATAACAGACACACTCAAGCAACTTACGTGGGAATCTGTGTAAGAAAGGAAACATATTTCTCATGATTTAGAGAACCTCTATTTGAAGAGGATTATGCAATCATTATGCTGATGCCAACATATGTCTTGCATCTGGATGATGAGAGGCATTTAGATAGATATTTTCCCCCTCTCTCGACATGTGAGTGGAATAGGAGAAAATCCATAAGATTGGTATGATGTGTCCTCACAATGGACAGTACAGTAGCTTGCAGAATATTCATTCATATATAGACAAGGATTGAGGGATAAACAGAACCACAAGAGTCTGAAGCTGTCCCCATAAAATATTTAATTGGTTGCTGTTATAATTTTGTTGTTGCCTTTCAGATGTAAATGTGTCTTCCACTGCTTCATCATCATGGATGAGACAGTATTGATGACTGAACCATTTTTCTCATAAATCAACAGAACTTAAATAATCCATGTATGTGGAATGGAATCAAAGGCTTTTTTGTAATCAATGTGGGTGATAAATACATTACGGTTTTTATCTGGTTCCTCCTCTAGTATGGCAGACTATAATAAGCTGTTCTTTGCAACCTAAAGATTTCTTCATACAGTTTTTCTGCTCTTTTGGCAGTACTTTGTGTCTATATGGCATTTTCTTTACATTTGATGTGAACACTCATTTGATGTGAACACTTCACACATTGTGTGTAAACATGTTGGTCCAGTGTTTTGTATATTTGGAGGGGTCTGTTGTATTATTTTGGTATAATAGTGGGCTGTTCAATAATACTGAAATGCTTAGTGAAGTAGGTGCAAGTTGAATTTAAGCTACAAATTTGGTGTGTTATCTGGGCTTGTTGCTTTCCAGTTTAATGTTGATGTTATTGGCACAGTGACATCTTTACTACTGACAGTATGGCTTTCAATTTCTTGCAGATGTTTTATTCTTCCTTTCTCATTTTTAATTCAGCTGTTACTTGGCTCATAGTTCACTTCTTGTGTCCATTTGGAAGACCAGGTATGTACCATTTCTTGTTGATCAGGAAGCTCATATTGCTCGTTGATTTCCTTAGAGGTCAGTAAAATTCTTTATATCACTTTAGGCTCTTGCTTTTAGCACTAAGTTTCTGTTCCAGTGATTTTAACATATCATATGTGTTCATTGTCTGAATAGTTATTATTATAATAATAATAATAATAATAATAATAATAATAATAATAATAATAATAATAATAATAATAATTATTATTATTATTATTATTATTATTATTATTACTACTATTATTACTATTACTTTTCAGTGTATTTAGTTATTATTCCACATTTGTGTGACAAAGTTAAGAGGTCATCTGAAACAAAACAAAAAATCCATGTTAAGACTAGATCTTATGAGGGAAGTTCAGAAAATGTAGACAGTGTGATGCTGTCATGGGAAAATCTTTAAGTGTCTAAACTATGTTACAGAAAAAAAAAGTTCACATCACTGCTGCTTGCTTATTTCCACTTTACTGCATTGACAGATGGAGAGTTTTCTTGTTTCCAATGGCTTGTTTGACAATTCCCATGTTTTCGCTGTACAGTCTACCATAGACCTGCTCTTAGCTGGCAGGTCCTGCATCTTATCAAATTGAATCCTGTGGTTTTTTGACTGCAAAGCATGTTCTGCTACAGCTTGAAATTTGAAAGATGAATTGTGTGATGTCTTGCCCTTCTGTGGATGTATCTTTCTATGAAATTTCCACTTCAGTGAAGAGTGAGCCACTAACGTACTGAACCTCCTTGAAAATTTCCTCCACAGAAGGAGACAAAATGCAGAAAGCATCAAGAAATGCCATTCAACCATGGCAGAATAGCCTGGATATTTTTAATAATTATAACATAACATTTATGGGCACAGAAGCTTACATTTTATGGGTCTTGGGGAGACTACCCATTATGCCCTAGATTTAACTTAATTAATTAATTTTAATAAATGTAAATAAAATATGTGGGTGACTGATTTATGTCAACTAAAAATAGAATGAAATTTAAATAATCTCAGATTTATTTTTCTAGTGGAGTACCCAACTTCATTTGTGGTGGGCCAGCTAACATGGAGGAATGGACAAGTTAAAATCCCACTACAATTTCCTCAGCACAAATCAACTTAAGTCTGGCATGGCTCATACAATAGCCAAATTCCGACAATAGAACCCAGTAGTTTTCAAGCAGGGCAGTTATATAATTTAATGATACATGCACAGTAAAAACTGATACTAAGTGTTGCATATAATTTTAAACTATATTTTCATCCCAGACAGAATCTTTCACTGTCCAGTGGAGTATGCACTGTTTTGTGAAAGGCAAGGTTTGGGTTTGAGTCCCAGTCTGGCACACAGTTTTAATTTTTTTTTTTAATTAAATAATTATGTAACCAAGGAAGGAGTATTTTTGAGAAGTCACAGTGAAATAACTTACCAGTGGTTTGGAATCTGATACCACATGGTATTGCAGCAACTGATGCAACTGGTAATATGCCTTATAGTGAACTAATGAATTAATCACTAGTTCATGAAGATAGTGTTGCACTGGTATGTGATAATCTGTCAGAGAACGGATGTACTCCAACAACACCCACACCACAAATTTGCCACCTCCTGCAACAGGATGCATAAACTGAATCACTTAATCCTACAATATATGCCATCCTAAAACTCATATTCATGAAAGACAAGCCTCAGAATATAATAAAAAAACTGGAAACACTCTCCAGCTAAACACACAAAGTATTTAAAAACATCAATGAAGACTAAATTTCCACTCAAAATCAGCAGATATTGCAACAGAAGTGTATTTCTATGCTATTTACTTCTTTTGTATCAAAAAATATGACATTTATTTCTGTAGCACTGATGTCACAAAATTATTAGAATTGAGAAAACTACAACTGGAATACAAGAAAACTCACTTTGAAGATAAAAAATAGTACTGAAACATGTTTGAGTATAATATGTACCTAACCAGAAAGCAGAGATCTACTTACTTCTCACTGACACATATATGCATTTGCCATACTACTTCTACATGAATTTAGTCGTCTTTGTGCAGGTGTATTCAGTAATGTGAAGGGCATTCAATAAGTAATGCGAGAATGTTTTTTTTTTTTTTTTTTTTTCTCTGCCATGGTCAGCTGAAAAACTGTGGAATTTGTTGTGGGACATGGTGGACTTATTCCCACTTGAGACCCAGCAGTCTTGTGAATTTCTCACAGGTGGTGTTGCTACAAGTAGCTTTCAAAATGGCAGCTGTAATGGAGGTGCTTTCCAAGCAAGCAGCTGGCACTGAGTTTCTTTTGGTAGGGAACCCAGGACATCGTAGGTATTCCTACATGCTTGCAGAATGTCTATGAAAACCTGGCACTGAAAAAAAGTAGGATGAGTCACCATCACAACAAGGTCACGAAAACCTGTCCAATATCCTGCGTGCCAGCAGGACACACAGCTGTGACTCCTGCAGTGTTGGAAATGACTTCATCGTGTTTGTCGCCACAAAAATGCCAACAAACTTCTCCTTCTCCATGACAATGCAGAGCCTCATGCAAATCTGCACATCTGGGAGGAGCTAACAAATTTCAGTTAACAGTTCTTAAATGGTTCAAATGGCTCTGAGCACTATGGGACTGAACATCTGAGGTCATCAGCCCCTAGAACTACTTAAACCTAACTAACCTAAGGGACATCACACACATCCATGCCCGAGGCAGGATTCGAACCTGCAACTGTAGCAGTCGCACGGTTCCGGACTGAAGCGCCTAGAACCGCTCAGCTATGGTGGCCGGCAACAGTTCTTACCCATGCGCCCTACAGTTTGGACCTAGCATTTTCTGACTTCCATCTGTTTGGTCCAATGAAAGATGGGCTCTGTAGAAAGCAGTATATGGATGACAGGGAGGTTAATGAAGCAGCAAGACATTGATTCAGATGTCAACTAGTGGAATGATACCATTTGGGCACACAGGCCCCCCAGTAAAGTTGCATATGGCCATCCCACTGAACAGAGATTATATTGAAAAATAGGAATTTGTAGCCAAACGAGTGGGGAATAATATGGTGTACTGGAATACTGAATGAAACCAACCTGCTTTCAGAAAAAAATGTATTTCATTGCTTACTGAACGCCCCTCATACATTTATGTAGAATGGAAATAGCCCTCCCATCAAGTAACTTTTTCTTTTGCATTTTGACTGAATGATGTGACATAAATCAGTGAAAGGCAAAAAAATAACTGCCACCTAAAAACATCAGACATCAGACTGCAAACCCAAAGACTTGAAATTCACTCCTCTGCAGGTATAGAAATTTTCCTGTCACCTATCGTTTCTTTCTCATTTGGAAATGAACAGTATACGTGAAAAATTTTTAAATGCACCACAGTTTTGAGTCTGTGTTAAACGGTAAGTGCCCCCCCCCCCCCCTCCCCCCATATCTGATGAGGCTGATCAGTTAAGATATGGTTGTATCACCTCCAACAGGAACATTCCTGTACAGTACAGGGATATTCAGGTTGAGAATAGCTTTAGTTTTAGCTAGCCAAAAACATGAGTTGAAAACATTATTGACAAAGAGCTACCCAAAACTACATCATGCACACCAGAACCACTGGACTTCACTGGTGTCCTAAATGCACAGCAGACAGTTGCATGTTTGAGAGTACAAGGAAAGTTGTTGCTGTGGTAGTGATCTCAGACAGCTGGGATACACAACTTGACTGAACAGCACTGAGGTGTATTTATTAGGCAATCCATCCTTCTATTATTCATAGATTCTGCTAATAGTTTCTAACCACAGTATACACCTCTGAAAGATTCAGTCAAGGGTAGACAAGGGCCACATACTATGCCATGACTGATAATTTGCAGTTATGCTCTTAACACTTATGGCACAGGTTTTGTATGTAGCTCACATTACCTCTGGACTGGCTGACATAGGATTTTCTTTAAGTTGTAACTTGTATATATAAATATGTAGACGGAATTTCTAAACATTATTAGGTTTATTCGAATTTCTACTATAAATATACATATTTTGGCGTTGTTAGTGTTAAATCTGAATCCAGAGATCAAACTTTGATTTAATAACGATTATCACAGAGAAAGATTGAACAGCAGTTCTGGTATTCAGGTACATACCCTGGTAAGCAAACAAGTGATCTTTCCATTTAAATTTCTTTTACATCCCATTTAATTCTAAAGAAATGCACAAAACAATAGTACAAACCAAACTTTAGCATTTATGGTAGAGTACCATGTGATGCAAACTGAAACATGAAAAGATAGGTAGTCCAACACTACACTCACTGGAATCATATCCTCAGTTTTCTTTCCTGATTTACCTGCAGGAATATCTTTCATAACAACACAATCAGGAAAAATAATATGTTAATGTGTAATCTGAATCTTCATCATATATTTTATTCTCATTATCTGCAGATTCATAAAGGAGTTTGTAAACATTTGCTCCAGAAGTTTCTCCTCTTCACAAAATGCACAAAACAGAGAGAGCTTGAATGCCTAAGAAACAAGAGATGATAAAGGTTTCAAAAATGATGAATTTTTCCAGTGATACTGCTGTTACCATCTAGCAAAAACTACAAAGCCTACAAACGTGACAGATGTTTGCAGGGGCTGTAAATCACGTTTGACACTGCTGAAAATCATCATAACAGCTGTGATGTAATATTACATCTGCCACACATTCCTATTTCCTGCAAGCACCATAACATTATGTCAGCCATATGCCAAGCATTAAAGAACCAAGACCACAGCATATACTATATACTGTCTGCCCTTCCTGTAGCCACCAGAAAGGTGATCTCACTGAATACTTGGCGAGGAAAGCTCCCTGAAGGTGGGTTGGAAAGGAGCCACCCAGTCGCATGTGTACGTCACATCACTAACCATGGCAGAGAGCATGTGTAGTGGGCACACCTATGCACAGTGGACTGCAAATGACTGTTATTGTCCTCTTGATGAACATGCCTCTGATTCACTTTCTAGATGATGATAAAAATGTTCCAATTTGGCGAGAAGTCTGAAATTATTATCCATCAAATAAACATCTAAAAGTATCTGTCAGATGAAGCAGCATCAGTGTATAGTACTGTGTATCATTATGTGGGCATACAGAACTCCAAATCTTTCCCTTTGAAACTGTGACAGAGCATATCATAAAGATTACATCTTTCACACTACTGAAAATCCTTATATTGATGTGATAGGTAACGATTTCAGACTACAAGATGACACCACTCAATCACACAATTCTCATGTTATCGAAGAATAATTATCATCAGCACCAAAGCAAATGCATGTAATGACCAGCTCGACCTCCCACCTTGCCTAGACTTCTCAAGAGTTGCACTGTTGCCTGCAGTCTTCCTCCCCAGACCAATACTCATGCAGAGAGTTGCATGAATAATGGCATTCACTTCATATTAGCTCAAAAATGCCACTATTAACATAACATATTTCTGATTGGGGTAACCACAGCCGGTACTGAAGTTTGCCCGTAACTGTGTACTCGTGTTTTGTTTATGCCTTGCTATGTATTCTACACTATGGTTAAGTTTTGTATAAGAAGCAAATTGGATTTACTTGAGCTTATAATGATAAACTCTATCTAGTCCTATCAATGATGGGAAATAAGAGACACAATTCATGAAGGTGCAAATTAATTTTTTGTACAATAGTAGTAAGGAGTGTCACAACCAACATACTAACTAAAACTCCCGACTGATGGTAGTGGTGTGTGTGTGTGTGTGTGTGTGTGTGTGTGTGTGTGTGTGCAGACTGTAGTGAATACGTATCCCAGTACAAAATTTAAGTACATTAAATTTCCTACTAAAAAGGTTGTGTTCATTTTTCCCTAGGACTAATAATCTGTGTGAGACAGGGGATTAAATGATTACAAATTATTATAAATAGTGTTTTAATTCTATAAAATTAATGCTTATTGTTAAATAAAGTGGATTTAGAATAAATATTAAATATATGAACAGCATCTAAGTGCAGCAGAGCCATATTAAGAGTTAAATTATGTTCTGCTGATGTGACATATACAAGAGGATAGCATGTGGGGGCTTGGAGGACAAAAGTGTGAGGGAAAGTAGATCACAGGAATGTGATTACGCCCTTCCCACCTTTGTGGGTCTAAAACTAAAGAGCAAGCACGCTAATTCCCACTCTTTGTATCCCACTACACCACAAGAAGCATCTACTGGGAGTTTCAGTGTTATACCTCCTCAACAGTCTCTCTCCCGCTCCCTCATATGAATAGACAAAACATCATCACTGTTCTCATGTTTATATAATGGAGTTATTTTCAGTTTATTAAGTAAATACATATTTGCAGTTATTTGCAAGTTCTTAGGTAAATACATTTGTATAAACAACAACTGCAAAGTATTTAATTTGTAAGTGTGATGTTGTCAGTGACATATGTAATATTTATGGGAAAGGGACTGGATTTATAAATGTGGCACCTTCCTGGTGGCTGTCATTGACAGCATATTGTAAAGTTGAGTACACCAGTTTGTAGCCATTTGGAGGTGAATTAATAAATGGTAGGAAAATTACTGCACTTCTCTCACCATTGATTTTGTTATTAATGGACTGCATAAACCGTTTCCATTCAGGAATTGCTAGCACTTGTACAGTGGGCAGCACTGAGTGAAGTCACTTAGCACACATCCACAGCATATCTTGCAAGGTGGGTATGAATATGTACGATGGAATGGGAATGATCATGGTCAAGTCTAGAACAACAGAATCTTGCAGTGCATTGCTCCTCTTATGTTAAATGTCTTAAGTTGCATAACACCTAGCTGACCTACTTCGTTGCTGAGGGAGCTGATTTAAACCTCTGGGCCTCATTAGGTGGTATTGTTGAATTTATATTGACAGAATGTTACAACTGGAGCAGGCTCTTCAATTAGTTGACATTTGATAGTTTCAGGTGTTGAGTTTCATGAAAAGTTCCACTGAACCCCAAACCAGCAAGAGATAACTGATCAAATTTTTTGACTCAAACTTCTTGTGAATGCAGAAGGTAACAGCTTGTAGGATAGAAGATATGGATGACCAAGGGTGAATGGCAGCAAAGAGAACATGGAATATAGATACCATATTCTTTTAAGTTTTCTATTTCACCTTTTATACTCTAGCTTGCAGTCCATGAAGGCACGGAGTGTATGAGGTATCAATTACTCAGCCCACTACAGAATTTCTCAACTGGTGGAAAAACAGAACTGCCATATGCCACTGACTCAATATCTTCCAAGATTACTGTGGCAGCTGCTTTTATGAGTCTCTCATTCTGCTTGTTTGTTTTTGTACTTTGAAGAATACCACACACAGTTCAACAATTTTTCACCTAATCTACAAAAACACACAACAGTTTTCTAATGCAAATTGTGCTCAAAACTATGGAATCCTCGTATTTCCCCCCTTTCTGTTCTTGAAACTTGCTTCAAAAGCTCATCTAAAGTGAACTGGCAGTCATCATTTCCCCTCTATGGAACTAAGTATCTCTCCTCTATTGATGCAGAAATTTCTTCATCCTCAGTGTGTCCTCTTTTTCTCATTCTAGATCCTGAGCCTGTAAAGAACATTTTGTAGCTACCATCATGATACGAGTTGCTACCCAAACTATCCAAGAATTTCACTGTAACGATCAAACCAGTAGCAGTATAATGATCCACTGCTGGATGTCCCGAGGTACATTTCTTAGCTACTGTGGCACAAAGTTGTGTCGTCTTTGGCACATGCAGTTGTAAGTTGTTGTGGCGCATGTTCCAGTGCTTCTGTGAATTGTGAAACAGATAACAACAAGGAGCAACGGTTTTGGAATTCATTCTGTTTCAAGTTGAAGAAAACTGTAGCTGAAACCCAACCATGCTGACAGAGGCATTTGTTGAGTGAGCACTGGGTCAAGCAAGAATATTTGAATAGTTCAAGTACTTCAAGGAAGGCTGAGAATCTGTTCAAGATGACGAAAATTCTGGTTGACAGTCAGTATGCACAACACCAGAAATTACAATCAAAGTGTGTGATGTGATTCACAAAGAGCATAGGCAGACAATTAACTATGTTTGTAGAAGATTTTGGCTGTTATATAGTACAAGTCAACAAATTCTAACCAACAAAATAAAGACAAGATGAATTGCAGCAAAGTTTGTCCCTCGCCTTCTCAGCATCAACCAACGAAATCTCAGTATTCAGATGTGCATTGAGCAGCAACAAAGAGTATGAGAGTGTCCAAAATTCTTATCCAGAGTCATAACAGGTGATGAATCTTGGATCTACAGTTGTGACTCTGAAACAAAACAGCAACCATAATAAAGGAAAATGACATCATCTCCAAGGCTGTAAAAATCTCAACAAGTTCACAGAAACGTGAAGTCAATGCTGACTTTTATTTTTGACATTCAGACAATAGTGCTTACGGATTTTGTTCCACCTGGTCAGACTGTCAACAGGCAGTTTTACAGTGAGGTTTTGTGGTGACAGAGAAAATGTTTGGTGCATGTGATGAGAGTTGTGTAAAAATAAAGATTGGTTGGTGCACCTTGAAAACTGACCTGCACACATCTTGCTCACTGTGAAGGAATTCCTGATCAAATGCAACATGGCAATGGTGCCCCACCCTTCCTTCTTGCCAGCCCCGTATGACTTCTACCTGTTTCTGATGATGAAAGTCGCACTGCAAGGGCGACATTTTGGCTCAATTGAAGATATCCAAGAACAATTGCAATGGGGTCCTGCAGACTTCCAGAAGTGCTTCCAAAAATGAGAACACCACTGAAATTGTTGCATACACACCAAATGAGACTACTTTGAAGGTGACAGAGGACATTAGGAGGTAAGTACAGTTTTTTTATGAAATTCTCAGATATTTTGGATAGCAGTTCATATTTTGCATCTACAGTGTGTAGATCCCAACAAAGCATATATTTCTTTGGATAGTGACTCCCAGTTAAACTTTCCTCTCCTGTGCAAGAACTGTAATTATATTGTCCTAACGGAAGGATTGAGCAGTGCAAGCTTTTTGTTGCAGCTGTCAAGATTTGCCTTCTGTTTATCAACAAATTCATGCTCAACAGCTTTAACACAAAACAGACAGTTTTAAAACCGCATTTCACTACAGCTGAATGCAAAAGTGAGGTTCCATGTGACATTTCAGATGGTGTCTCTGAAAGAGCTTCTCTCTGAATTTTTTTCATTAAGTTAGCTCTGGTGAACTCTTTCCTGCAATATGCATGAAAAAAATGCTCATAGTCCCTGGAAACTTCAGCATTCCCATCTTTTCTCAAATTTCTTGGATTTATCAATCCAGTCCCTGATCCATTAACATTAAATAGGACACTGTTGACATCACACTTACAAATTAAACACTTCTCAGCCACTGTTTATAGGAACTCATTCAATAACAGCAAATAAGTACTCACTCAATAAACATACAGAATGACTAAGAATCAGTTTCCCCACTACAAGTATAGAACAGAGTGCACAGTTTTGCATACATTCTGTCCTATACATATTTCTTGAATTAGTATTATTAGTAACTCACATCCACATTCCATTGACACATTTTGTTGAAACTACACAACTTAAGGTGTGCCTGCACACTGCGTAGCCACTGATTTGTAAGATGTGCCATGGAGCTGTTGGTATAACATGTTTCTTGTGACATAATGGGGTAGAGAGAGAGAGTGAGAAGCAGCCTGCTCTGTCATGAGCTTACAGTCCCACAAAGTAGGAAAGTGCATGACCACATTCCGCTGACCTACTCTGGTCTCTGGTATACTGGTGGCACCCTCTCAAACATTAACTGCTCCAGAAATTTCTCAATAGACTCTCAATTTTGACAACCTATGTCCATGTAACCAAAGATATTTTAGTCACTGCCTCAGTAAAAGCTATTGCTGTACATTGTGATTTTTATGGTCTCTCTGATGATTTAATCAAGCAGCATATGAAAATACTATTCTGGGCTGAATAGTACACAGAACTACATCTTTTCCTGATTTTGACATAAAAACTGAAGCACGATCCTAAAAGAATGGCTACTGAGGTTGAGGTACAAGGTTAATGCTCTCCAAGAAAGGGAGTTGTAAGGATGCTCAGCAATTTAAAGGTGATACATCTATAGTGCTCCTTCCTTCCTTCATTCGGGACTACCAACTGCAAAATAGGTAGGGTCATGAGCACACAATGCCTAAGATCTATTTTCTGTGTGCTTAAGAAGTCAAAAGACATGCTAGGCTTGATTCAGGACATTTTTTATCTATGGATCCTTGGATTTTTCAATATTCCATATCCATGTGGAAGTAGTTGTGCCGGTTAGTCTATTGTACAGTTTCTGAACTTTGGGAAAATAACAGTTGCTAAGCACAGCCTCACAAATAACAATAAAATTATGTTTGGTGAAATAAAATCTTGTTCTATAAATCAACCTACTGGAACTGTTACTATGGTGCAAAGTTCCTTTGCACATGCATAGATGTCCAAAGGAACTTTGCATTGTAATCAAAATAATGCGACACTGCAATATCATATTTATCTGTCACTACCGGGCAAGTGACTTTCAAGTACAATGTCTGACCTCTTTGAGAACACACATAATGATGTACGAGTTCACATCACAGATGCATGTTTGATAACATATGGAAGTTTGGGTCTGGCCATAAGTCGTGCATGGATAGCCGAATGGTAAAGCGACTGCAGGCGATAAGTGGGAAATCCAGCTCTGGCACAAATTTTCATTGTAGTCATTTCATTCTACAGCTGATGGTTGTCCTCTTTCACAGTTGCAAATTCATTTGATGTATACTGGGACAGTTGTCACCAAAGAAGCCATAGAAATCAGAATTTGCAACAACAAATTCAACCAGGACAGCAATCTTAATGGTGCATAATATCTTAGTAGTGCATGGATGAGGTCTCTCAATACTGAGAGACTGCAAAGAATTTCATGTTCCAGCAGGCACCACCTGCATGGTAGACTAAGCAAGATCCCCCTGGCAGCCAAGATGCCAATCAGTTGTTCCTGATGAAGGTGAGGAGGATTGTCATCAAAATTTTGAGTATTCATTATGCTTTAATGCTGCAATAATATTGACAACTCTATTCTCATATTGGTTAAGTTTTGTTACATTCAACATAAAAATTTTTAAGCTGTCATTATTGTTTTAAATTTTCCTTGATTTATAGAAACTATAGGAATACTCACATATTGTGAAATATAAGCTGCTACTGTGAATCCATCAATAAAACAATGCAATACTATGATCATCATCTTTGCTAAATGATCCCAGAATATGTCTTAATTTTTATTCCAAGAAATGTTTCACCTAATGCACAATGTGTAATAATTACTCTATACACTGTCCTGTCCTTCTACTTCATATATACACACTACAGACAAAACATTATTTTTTGTGTGTACATTTCTCAAAATACGAAAATTTCAGTTCAGAAGAGCTACCTCTGCTACAAGATGTTTATCTCTTATAAATACAGCTGGCAAGTTTATTTAGAACAAACATGTGAATGAGTAGTGTTCTATAGGTAATTTGATGTGGCTGGTACCATGACTGCCATTTGATGTTATACACAGTTTTCATTTCAACAATATGCTGCAACTATTGTTATGCGATTTTCCACATCATTCTCCTAACTTCATTTGAATCTGGAGAGTTGATTATATTTTGTAACATCAAATGGGTGTCTTAATTCTTTAGTTTCCTGAGTTTTCTGCACATTTCGTCTCCCACTAGTTGTCAGCAATGATACAATACTTGGACCTTTGTTTTTATGCTCACTTACTCTGCACCTAATTTGATACGTTCCATGCCTTCTGTCAAATATCAGGAGGTGAAAATCATGTAATCAAAATCAAAATTATCATAACTGTTCCCGTATCTTCATCATTCTCCCATTCATTTGAAGGTGCTGGTAACAGAACTAAATGAAAAGTTCATATTTCTGTCTTGATTTCAAACTTAGCACTTGTTAATTTATAATAGTATCTGCTCCTTCCCAGTCCTTCAAAGTATTTCTATACTTCTAGAAAGGAATTACACGCAACGTAGATATACACATTTTTTTTTAGTAATGGAGAGTTTCTTTTAAGTTCATAAAAAAAGGAAATCAGAAAAACAAAGATGAAAAAAATGAAAATTAAACAATGAATACAAGATACATGACGTAACTTCCAAATGGTCAAAAAGTTAATGAGTAATTCTCTACTACCACCAATAATGTTAATACAAGTGCCAGATAAAAATGAACTATTCAAACTATCATGGTGTATTAAATTTGAATCTAGCATTCCAGAATATTTACTCCTCATAAACATATACATAATTCATTAAAAATATGAAGTATTATCATCAGAATGTATACCTCTTGTCTCTTCTTCCTTACTGTGGTCAGCATATTTTGAAAACACATTTGTGTACAGGTCAGCCTGGTCTATGACAACAGATGCCTTTGGTACTGCAGGGACAGTAGGTTTGGCTGAACTTACACTCAGACCAGTTGATGCCGGGGTTCCCATCTGGTTAAAATAGTTTTCGTTACAAGGCTTAGTGGTATACAATTCCAAATTACATTAATATAGGCTAGAAAATTAAGTCTTGTTCAAGAATATTATCATGAATAAGCTGCAAAGAAAAATGATAATAAAGCCTAAATCTTCTCTACTGTACTCTGTAAATCACTATAAAGTGAACGGTAGAGGATACTCTATATTATATCATATATTAAGGTTTCTTTCTATTTCATATGCACATGGAGTACAAGAAGAATAACTGCTTACGTGCCTCAGGTGGAGAATTAGTTATTTTAATTTTACATTCATAGTGTCACTGGGAGCAAAAAAATTAAGGTGAAGAATTTTGTTTCTGTTTTGGAACTATTTCTTGGATTTTATGAGTAAATTTTTGGAATGTATTAGGACTCCTTATGCAACAGTCAGCCATTTGTTATTTTTCTGTCTCTCTGTTATATTTTCCTGTGAGGCAATCAAACCTTCGAAACTTCTTGGTAGGTTAAAACTGTGTGAAGGACTAGGACTCAAGCTCAGAACCTAGTGTCCTCATGAGCAATGTTCTTACAGACTGAACTATGCAGGCATTACACACAACTCGGTCTTGAATCTATAATTTTGCCAGTACCCCTCTCCAGCATTCCAAACATGACAGAAGCCATCATGCAAATCTTGGAAGAAAGGATATGCAAAGAAACAGCTAACCCATGGTCTATGGAATTGTCTCCAGAATGAACCTTTTTAGTCTGCAGTGGACTGTGCACTATGAAACTTCATGGTAGATGAGAACTGTATAGTGACGGGGACTCATACCTGACACCTTGAGGATGGGTTGTGAATTATGCCTGTGTAGTTCAGTTGGTAAGAGATTCCTTGCATAAGACAAAATTTGAGGTTCAAGTCCCAGCCTGGTACACAGTTTTAATCTGCAAGGAGTTTAAAAACAATGCACACACTGCTGCAGACAGAAAGATACATTTTGGACAACTGTGACTTCTCATTCTGTATGTCACTGTATACACTCAATGAGGTGTTGGTCCAACATGATACACATCTCACACCCTTGAACAGTATAGGCCATACAAGAGTTTTGTATGCAACCTCTGTGACAGATAAGCTTCAGATGTTGAGGTATGCTGCTGTTGTCAGAAAAGTTCACGCCAACATTCAAGGCAAACAGTAAAATTACTCTACTGCTTTTATTTTATAAGGGCTTAAAATACTGGATTATGTACAGAGGCATTGTCATTTTTCTTGTGCTCCATTTGTAGGTAGAACAGGGAAAGAACTAACAAATAAATAAAAAATATCCTCCACCACATAGTATACCAAGGTCTGTGGAATTTAATGGGAGATTTCTTTTAATGATTATTTATTTACCTGGCTCTGCATTTCGACTTCCAAAAAACTCCAGTAAACATCATTCAAGTGATCAAATAGCTCTGATATGACTACAAGATAAGCACGGTTTTGTTCTGTGGGTTTTAAAATATCTTGCAAAACCTGAGAGGAGAAAATACATAAATTATGTTACAGCCTGATACTATCAGTGCACAAGAATAATAAATAAAATTAAAAAGTATCACTGGTACTTTTACATTTAATTAAAATATGCTCAGAAAAAGAAAAAAAATAGGTACATAAAACACACCTACTTGGATGATGACTGACTTGGAATCTTTGCGCTGCATGAGGAAATCCACAAGCAAACACCTGTCAGGTATTAGCTCTACCAGTGGCTCCAGATTCAGTTCAACATACCTAAAACAAACCCTGAGCTGTCAATGTAATTTCACAAAGTCTTAAAAAAGTCTGATAAAGGTGTTTACAAACATTTAGTGGAGGGGAACTGGGTGATATCGTAATTTTTCCAGTTCATCTCTAAGCATCTACAATATTTGTTAAAGGTAGGAAACCAGAGAACATATATGTTTCTGATAGCCCTGTAATGGCAATAATATGTAACTCAGCATGGAAACTGCCAAACTACAAACTATAAGGTACTCTTTTTTTATTTTTTACTTAATCACTTTTTTGTGATACAATCATAACTCATTTCAGCCTGTATTTGACCACACATGAAACCTTATTCATCTAATGGCACCCATAGAATCTGAAAATGGCTTTTGAAGGCTGAAACTGGTTGTGATTGTAACAAAAAAAGTGACTGAGTAAAAAAAAAGTAACACTACCTTACAATAGGTACCAAACAGAATATAATTTCTTCTACAAACTGTATTCAGACAAAATTTCCTGAAATGTTAAAACTGTATGCTGGACCAGGACTCATTATAAAATGTTTGACTTTTGTACAGAGTGCTCATATGAGGTAAGGCATCTTACCACACATTATGGTGGCCAAGGTGCAGCACCCCCCCTCCCCCCCCCCCCCCCCCCCCTCTCTCTCTCTCTCTCTCTCTCTCTCTCTCTCTCTCTCTCTCTCTCTCATCATCCTTCATACCTTGTGTGTTCACACCCCATTTAGCAATGATACAGTGGCAAGTGATATAGCTGCAGTCCACAGAGTGCTTCTGGCATGATTCTTCCACTCTACACAAGTATTACAGTTAATGAACTTTTGTACCCAGAACTCTTTTACAGTGAGCCAACTGTGTCTCTTCCCTTTACTCTTTTCCCAAAAATGCTTCAAATTCTGGAAATTAGTACTTCTGTGACATGCCATCCACAAATCAAGTTATGATGTGTACTAACAACTTTGCAGTGCAGGCGCTATTCTGACCACATACCTCACTGTAAAACACTAGAAATGAATGCTATGTGCATATTATTTTGTACTGCTGGTGATGAGTGTATGTAATGGCAAGCTCAGTCCAAATAGCCACCACATTTGATGAGAGCTGACAAGTGATTTTTCTTCTGGATAGATGAGGCATGGTAGCAGCATAATTTTACAATCAACTAAGAGAGATTTACAAATATGAGCCAGTCTTGGCATACTCTAATGATAAAATCTTCTCAGGTGATCAGCTGAGGGGCGGTGTCATCTTCTCACGATGTTTCAATGAGTTTTGTACCCATCATCTTCATCTTCAGGCAAAGATGGATATGAAACTCACTGAAATGTTGCAACAAGACGATGTCACCACTCGGCTTATCACCCAAGAAAATTTTATCAAGATTTTATGTTCACTTCACACTGTGAGGATTTTCACAGGAAAGGACAAATTGAGCACACACTCAAGTGACAGAGTAATTGGTGGAATGTGCTGATGTAGTGATTAGATTACATTTAACACATTTCACGGTGGTGACAGATGCATTTCATGAAAACATGATTTTCAGACTGGATTTTATCACAAAATGTGAGCTATTTCATCAGTCCTCAACATAAAAATTAGACAGTTAAAAAATGTGTTTAATTTCACTTACCATAGACACCCTATTTTGGCATCAATTACAATATTTGGCTGAAACAAAATCCAGTTAGGAGAGTATGGACAAAGTTAAGAAAAATTTATAATAAGATTGGAACATTAAAGTTGAGCACATACCAAAATGTTTAACTACCTTTAGGTAGAAGCATTAATCTAAATTATAGCATGGAATATAACAATATTTCAGAATACTGTTACAATCTATCCTAGACTTTCCAGGGTGGAATGTAATACGCATAGATGATAATTTGTCACTATTCACAAAGTAGATATGGTATTAAAAAAGTTGCATGTAAAAAAGACAGCTTAGCTTTATCACTAATCCTTCTTGTGTGTTACCACAAATACATTTGTGTTACCACACATGACCACTATTAATGTTTTCCTATCTTCTAGACATTCCTGTTGATCATTACCTCTAATTGATGAATAGTATTAACTATTATTTTCAAGTAGAAGTTTATCAATACTTTACAAATACAAAAATAAGGTGAACATTAAAAGTATATAAATATAAGCCACTGTTGTTTATTCAAGTCTTTACCACTCCACACTCTCTAACAGATTTTTCTGTTGCTGCAATTGTAAAATTTAAACAATGATAAAATTATGAAGATACAGAATGCCTGGACATAACTTCATGAGGTACAATTCCTAGTGCTGCTAACAGGAACATTTAAATGTAGAAAATAGTAACCCTAGCTACCATCTTTTGGGAGGAAAAAGGTACTGATTGGAGAAGGTTAAAAAACAGAGTTAGGCAAGTCACTCAGATCCATCTGTTGTGAGAATGAAGAGAAGCAAAGATCAATTATGCAGTGTTTACATTTTGGGATACTTCTTTCCACAAACGAAAAAAATTGCACAATTGAAACAAAGTAATCCCTTGACAACCATCTGCAACTTGCAAAGTGGACATAACAATCTGCAAAAGAATCACAATCCACTGAATCCCCAAGTTTACAAGTATTACATTCTGGGAATATTATTAGAGAAAAACAAACTAACCCAGCAAGTCAAGTGTGAATAAGAAACAAGGTCATTAAATCTATAAAATAATTTCAGCATTCATACTTAGTGAAATCACAATAATGAGTTTTGTTTGTCAGGAATAACTGTGTTAGGCTTTGTGATAGGTCAACAACTGGTCAACCTACGCCATTGTGACAACATGTTGCCAGAGACTGCAGTATCTCTTGCACTAATAGCACTTACTGGAACATAAACAACTCAGTGAATTTCTATGTAATCTCCAATGTCAAGAGCCCAACTCCATGCACCATTAAATTTATAGCTCCTGTCCCAGCACAAGCTATAGCTGTATCTCCTGACCTATACAGCCGTTTTAATGAGAGATCCCCATATGCCAACACATCAGACAACATTTTTATATTATCAAACATAACTTTATGTTTATTCATGAAAGAACACTCAGCAATTGCCGATTTTTTCTAAACCACGATCATTAATTATGTTTTTAAATAGGGGGTCCACAGTTTCCACATTCTTTAAAAAAAATAAAGATGTCACATTGCTTTTAGCTGTTACTGTTTTATCACAAAATGTAAGCTTTCACGGCTGGTACTATCATCATTTAAAACTTCAGGCTCTTAGGTAGTGGTCGATGTATAAAACTTTGTCCTAACGTTTCCTCTCTGACTGCAGGAGACATCTTCAGAGATAGAATGGCGAACTGCAAACAAAACTCAATGGAGTGCCAAATATATAGGCAGTGTAGACAGCAGCACAATCTATCATGTGATGTTGGCTATGAGATTACCACTGGTAATGGTAACATTATCAATTAAAAGTAATTGACTGTCATTCTTACAATGCAAGGTTGGCATTATTAGTAATACTATGTATGTTGCGACTGGAATACGGTTAATGGTCTAACATTCAGGACTATGAAAATTACAGCAGAGACATCAGTTAATACACAGAAGAAGAAATTCGCTAGTCTACAGAAGAAAATGTCAGTCGCTTCAATTGAGGATAATTCTTGAACTGTTATTAATCTGTCTGGTAAAGATTTGATTGAAGCTGAAATTTCTGCTCAACCAAAAGAAACAATTTTGCTATGATGCCTTTAAAAGTATCCATGGAAGATATTATAGCAGATATTGAGGCAGGGATCCATCAGCTTCTACAGCAATTGGCTGACGTAATTAGGATGGAAACAGCTAGAAATTTATGTACATGTAAGCCACCTAACAGTAATGTGTCACAAGCACAAAGGATGGCACTGAGGGATATCAATGCAGATAAAAACACTCTCTTTCTTACCGAAGATCATGGAAAGATTAATCATATTTTGGATTCAACTAACTATAAATATTTCAGAAGGATCCAACTACAAAGATTTTAAAAATCACTAACTGAATGGTGAAAGCTTCTTCGCTCTCCTCTGGCGATAACACACTACTCTGCAAAACAGAGGTGTTCCTGCCTAGGCTCTATGGATTACCCAAAGTGCACAAGCCACATATTCCTATGAAGCCTACTGTGAGGGCTGTAGGGTCTCCCACTCATGAATCAGCTAGAAACCTTGCCTCACTACTGCAACTTTACATTGTGAAACTGACAGTAATTTTAAAAATTCATATCATTTCACAGACAAATTAAAAGAAATGCATGTGGAACAAAGGTGATAGCCCTGTTAGTTTTGATGATGTGTTGTTATTTACCATGAATCCAGTAAACACAGCTATCTCATGTACAGCTGATACTTTTCCAGCAGATATTGTGGACTTATTCAGATACTGCCACACCACAGCCTATTTTCAATATAATAATGATTTTTATGAACAGATTTATGGGTTGCCTATGGGCTTGTCCTCTTAATCTGGCTGTTGCCAATAGGTTTATGGAGAACTTTGAACAACAGGCATTGCAGATGGCCAGAAAAAGATCACCCAGGTGGTACCGCTATGTCGATGATACTCTCGTAGTATGGACACATGGTGCAGAGGAACTGGATGTCTTCCTGATACATCTCAACAGTAGCAATCCCAAAATACAATTTACTATGGAGACAGAAAAAAGGCCAGTTGAACTTCTTGGATGTGTTTGTTACCAAGTGAGGGGACTGGACATTGACCCATACATAGAGTATACAGAGAAGACACACATAGTGACTGTTACCTGCATAAGGACCACATCAGTCAAAAAAGAGGTGTGATTAAAAATCTGGTAGTTCGGTGCATAAAATTTGTGAACTAAAAGATGAGCCTGAACATCTACAGTCAACATTCAAGAAGAATGGTTATTCTAACAAGGAGACAGATAGAGCATTTCACCCTAGAGAGAGAATCAGGACTGATGAGGAAAGATGGCTGTCCAAAGGGAAAGTTTTCCTTCCATTCATCAGCATAATTACAAATCACATTTGGAAAGTGTTGAGTAAGTACAGTGTGGAAACTACATTCAGACCCTCCAGGAAGACAAAGGAATGTTTAAGATTGTCAAAAGACATTCAATAATCTGTGGCTACACCAGGTGTACATAAAATTCTTTGTAGATGTGGACTGGTTTATATTGATACCACAAAAAGGAATGCTAACTCATCTCACTGAACACAAGAGGAATTGCACCTGGGACATACAGATAAATCATCTGCAGTGGAACATCTTTACTACGGAGGGGGGATCATGAAATAAAATTCACTGAGATGAGTGTCATATTGAAAATATCGCGTTAGTATACACATATGTACAGAGAGGCTACTTAAATTTATAAACACCATAATAATTTTAATAGAAAAGATGAAGGTGTTAAATCAGATGAAATTTGGATGTCAACCTTGCAACGTAAGAATGACGATCAATCACTTTGAATTGAGAATGTTAGCATTGCCAGAGACAATCTCATAATCAATGTCACATAATAGACTGTGGTGCCCTCTACACTACTTATATATTTGTACTCCCTTGAGATCTGGTTACATTTTACCTCTGAAGATGTCTCACTCAGTTGGAGAGGAAACATTAGAAGAAAGTGTTATACATCGGCCACGGTCTAATAGTCTGGAAGTTTTAAATGATTTTATTTTTTATTTCACTACTGCAGTTTCAGCATTTGTGCCATTTTGAAGCAAAAGATGTTTGACATACAGGTTGATGACAAATTGTATGTCAAAAATCTTATGCTTGAAAATGGCACAAATGCTACAACTGCAATAATAATATAAAACAGTAACAACTGAAAGCAATATAACATAGCTTATATTCCAATTAAAATTACTTTGTGATTTACAGAATTCATTGGTGGGGGAAGGGGGAGAGCAATGCTGCCAGGCTACCAGACAGCCATGCTTCATAAGACACAACAACTAACTACGAAACAGGCAACACAGTGAGCATGTGACACTCGAAAATGAACTATGGTTGCCTGGCAGGTAGCCTCTACCACTCACCTAGCTAAAATGGCAAATGTGCCACTGGTGTCATCTACAACATTTGGAAGCTGTATGGCCTGACTGACCAACACAGTTGTATCTGCACTGACTAGAGATGATGTAAATTCAAAAGACATTGAGTAGAAGAAATCCTCAACCAGGTGCAGATCTTTTTAAGATCTGACTACTACATAAAATGATCGTAAGATGGAAGGCCATCAACACAAGCAATGAGCTACTTTTTGCATACTTATTATTCACTTTTAATATAACATATACAAATACGAGGGTATTTCGGAAAGTAAAGATACACTGTATGCCAGAGGAACAGAAGCGTTTTGGAGAGCAAGTTGACAACACTGGTGTTAACCTTGAACCGTTAGCTTTCTCCTCGCAGTCGTTCGGCAGTTGAACTTTGCTTCTGGTTGGAGTAGGTCACGTTTAAAATGGCTGCACCGATTCAGAATCCTGCCATATGCGAAGTGCGCTTCGTCACACATTTTCTTCATGCAAAAGGTCAGCAACCAGTGGATATTCACAAAGAAATTGTTTCTGTTTATGGGAACATGAATCGACAAAATGTAATGAAATGGTGTTGTCATTTCTCTAAACATAGGACCGATGTTCATGACAAACAAAGAACAGGTAGGCCTTCTGTGATCTCTGATGCCCTTCTTCGGAGAACAGAGGAAGCAATTCGTGTGAATAGACATCTCACATTGAAAGAATTGCATCAGATCATACCGGACGTGTCAATGGCAACTCTTTATGACGTTGTGACTGTCAAGTTAGGGTACAGGAAATCGTGTGCACGCTGGATTCCAAAACTGTTAATAGAAGAACACAAAAAGAAAAGGATGGGCTTTGCACTCGACTTCCTCACACGCTATGCTGAAGCAGGTGATGAGTTCCTTGATCACACTGTGACAGGTGACGAGACATGGGTTTATCACCATACACCTGAGTCCAAGAAACAATCAATGCAATGGCGCCATTCGAATTCACCAAAAGCCAAGAAATGCAAAACGTCAATTTCAGTGAAGAAAATCATGGCTTATGTTTTTTGGGACAGACAAGACATTCTTCTGTTGGAATTTATGCCTCCTGGAATGACAGTTAATGCTGCTGCATATTGGCAGACTTTGAAACATCTTCGAAGGGCAATTCAAAACAAATATAGGAGAATACTGACAAGTGGAGTCCACTTGCTTCATGACAATGCTCGGCCTCACACAGAGCTCATAAACAAAGCACTACTCAAACAATTCAAATGGGACGTATTGGACCATCCGCCATACAGCCCAGACCTTGTGCCCACCGACTTCCATGTCTTCCGTTACCTAAAGTCACATATTGGTGGAAAATCATTCCACGATGTTGAAGAGATCAAAGATGAAGTTGAAATGTGGTTCCGACAACAGGCAGCAACCTTCTACGACTGTGGGATACAAAAGCTTGTGCACCGACATAACAAATGTTTGGATAACAGGGGCGATTATGTCGAAAAATAGCAAATAATCCAGTTAATAAGATGTAGCTGACATTTTCTAAATAAATGTTCTATTTAAGGACTGTGAGCCATTGTATCTTTACTTTTTGAAACGCCCTCATATTTTAAGGATTGGCAAGATGACACAATTTCTTTTGCTGTCTGCACCTGAAGAATATGGTTTCTTCAGGTTGTACAAAAACAGATAGATAATAACCAGGTAAAAAGTTTTGATCTTCTGGTAAGGTTAAATGGTGTAGCACCTTCAGGATAAGTAAGATGTGGTAATGGACTTCTCCACAATTCTCTTATCCCACTTGGAAACTCTTGTTGCTGAGGATTGCAAACAGTGGAAATGAACACTGCATTTCAGAGACATCACTAAGAACTTAATTTCATTATATTCATGAAATATTATTCACACAAAAATCAAACAATGGATAATCCAGGATGGAATGTAACAATATTGGAGAAGGAAATCTTTGCAATCTGGATTGAAGGTGAGGACACCCTATCCACATTCCTGCAGAACCTCAACAACTTCTCCCCCATTTGCTTCACCTGGTCCTACTCAACCCAACAAGCCACCTTCCTAGATGTTGACCTCCACCTCAGAGATTGCTACATCAGTACCTCCGTCCATATCAAACCTACTAACCACCAGCAATACCCCCACTTCAACAGCTGCCACCCACTCCATACCAAGAAGTCCCTTCCATAAAGCCTAGCCATCCATGGTTGTCACATCTGCAGTGACAAGCAGTCCCTCCCAAAATATACTGAGGGTCTCACTGAAGCCTTCAATGACCGTAATTATCCTCCCAACCTTGTACAAACACAAATCTCCCATGACTTATCTTTCCAGTCTCCCACCACCTCCCAAATTCCCACAGTCCGGCCACAGAGGAGCATTCCCCTCATAACTCAGTACCATCCGGGACTGAAGCAACTGAATTACATTCTCCGCCAGGGTTTTGATTACCTCTCGTTGTGCCCTGAAATGAGAAATGTCCTGCCCACCCCTCCTACAGTGGTATTCCGCCATCCACTGAATCTACACAATATACTCATCCATCATCCATCCTTACACAACCTCTGCTCGCAATCCCTTACTCATGGTTCATAGCCCTGTAATAGACCTAGATGCAAGACCTGTCCCATATATCCTCCTACCACCACCTACAGCTGTCCAGTCACTAACATCACCTATCCCATCAAAGGCAGGGCTAGCTGTGAAACCAGTCATATGATTTAATAGCTAATCTGCAACCACTGTGCTGCATTCTATGTAGGCATGACAACCAACAAGCTGTCTGTTCAAGTGAATGGCTGCCGACAAACTGTGGCCAAAAAATAAATGGACCAGTTTCAGAATTTTGGAACACTATAATGACTTTTCTGGAGGCTAGAAATCTACTCTGTAGGAATCAGCATGGGTTTCAAAAAAGATGGTCATGTGAAACCCAGCTCATACTATTCATCCACAAGACTCAGAGGGCCATAGACACGGGTTCCCAGGTAGATGCCGTGTTTCTTGACTTTCGCAATGCGTTCAATACAGTTCCCCACAGTCGTTTTATGAACAAAGTAAGAGCATATGGACTATCAGACCAATTGTGCGATTGTATTGAGGAGTTCCTAGATAACAGAACATAGCATGTCATTCTCAATGGAGAGAAGTCTTCTGAAGTAAGGGTGATTTCAGGTGTGCCGCAGGGGAGTGTCATAGGACCGTTGCTACTCACAATATACATAAATGACCTGGTGGATGACATCGGAAGTTCACTGAGGCTTTTTGCAGATGATGCTGTGGTGTATCGAGAGGTTGTAACAATGGAAAATTGTACTGAAATGCAGGAGGATCTGCAGCGAATTGACGCATGGTGCAGGGAATGGCAATTGAATCTCAATGTAGACAAGTGTAATGTGCTGCGAAGACATAGAAAGATAGATCCCTTATCATTTAGCTACAAAATAGCAGGTCAGCAACTGGAAGCAGTTAATTCCATAAATTATCTGGGAGTACGCATTAGGAGTGATTTAAACTGGAATTATCATATAAAGTTGATCGTCAGTAAAGCAGATGCCAGACTGAGATTCATTGGAAGAATCCTAAGGAAATGCAATCCGAAAACAAAGGAAGTAGGGTACAGTATGCTTGTTCGCCCACTGCTTGAATACTGCTCAGCAGTGTGGGATCCATACCAGATAGGGTTGATAGAAGAGATAGAGAAGATCCAACGCAGAGCAGCGCGCTTCGTTACAGGATTATTTAGTAATCGCGAATGCGTTACGGAGATGATAGATAAACTCCAGTGGAAGACTCTGCAGGAGAGACGCTCAGTAGCTCGGTACAGACTTTTGTTAAAGTTTCGAGAACATACCTTCACTGAAGAGTCAAGCAGTATATTGCTCCCTCCTACGTATATCTCGCGAAGAGACCATGAGGATAAAATCAGAGAGATTAGAGCCCACACACAAGCATACCGACAACCCTTCTTTCCACGAACAATACGAGACTGGAATAGAAGGGAGAACTGATAGAGGTACTCAGGGTACCCTCCACCACACACCGTCAGGTGGCTTGCAGAGTATGGATGTAGATGTAAATGTAGATCCTGTTGCTGAACATGAGCCAAACATGATATCCCTCATCTCAATGACTGCTTCACAGCCTATGCCTCATGGATCCTTCCTACCAACATTAGCTTTTCTGAACAGTGCAGGTGGGAACTTCCCTGCAATACATCCTATGTTTCCGTAACCCTCCTGGCCTCACCCTTCGTTAGTCACTGTCCTCATCCAACCAGCCCCCTCCCTGTTCCCATTCCAACATTACACAGCCGTTATTTCACTGCCACACCCAGTCTTCTAATTTCACTTTTTTTCTCTCCTTTCTGCTACTTAACCCCCCCCCCCCCCCCGCACCTTCTCTCCTGCCCTCCATCTAAACTGCAGCACTTCGCTGTCCACCACCCCCCACCATACTATCCCTCGCCCTCCCACCCCAGCCTCCTCCTTACACCCATCCAGTTGTCACACCATCATTCACTGGTGATGCTGCTCACAGTGTGGTTTCAGTTGTCTGAGACAGCAGACGTGTGTGCAAGTTGTGCTTGCGTGAGTGTGTGTATTGCTGACAAATTCCTTAATGGCCAAAAGCTATAATTGTGTGAGTCTTTTTGTTGTGCCATCGTGACTCAGCATCTCCACTATATGGTGAGTAGCCACTTCCCTTCTCTAATATTGTTATTCATACAAAAATTTGTCATCATGCTGAAACTACTGTTGTAAGTGCAAAAATGTTTCTCCAGATCTAAAGTCATAATCATAAACTATACTTAGAAAATCATTTTAAAAGCAGTTCCAATGCATAACAAACTTTAATTGCAATTTTTGACAGTATTGAAAACTGTTGTGTCTAAAGTAAGATGACTAAATAACAACATAATGAGATGGACAGATTGCTACTCATCACTGAGCAGCAGACAAGCATACTGACAGAAGACTGTTAGATATTGTATGTCATCAGATAATATTCTTCTTCTGATGCAGAAAAAAATACGCACACGCACACGCACACGCACACACACACACACACTTATAATGTCTAGCAGTCTTCTTTCAATGTGCGTTTTTTCTGCTCAATACCTCCTCTATGTTGTAAGCAGCAATCTAGCCACTTCATGTTGTTCTTACATCCCAGATTTTCCATTGTTTAAGAGGATTAAAAATGCAAATGAACTACAAAAACATTCCCCAAATGAAAATACTTCAAACGTCTGTACTTTAGCATCAGCTCCGATGGACTGAGGGTTGAACCAAGACCCTTCTAGTCACTGATATGTGTAGTGTCTACTGTCACCAGGCACCACCAGTCAGATGTTGGAGACAAACGGTCTCTTTCTCTGGATGCACCACCAGTTGTTGTTGGGGCATGCTGCCAACACATTGAGCTTGCAATATATCCCTACCAATCTGCAGCACCAGCAACTGATGAAGCTCCACCACTCTGCTCCCATGCCGCAATGAGGAATAGCAGCCACAGGAAAGTGATACATCACTTTCCAAATGGGACTGTGCCTTTGATGCTTGCCCCTGTCTGTGGGACATGGCATTGGATCTCCACTGTAAGCTGAACCTAAGAAATAAACCTACTGCTTCCACGATGAGCTTAATGGATATGTCCCTTGATTACCTACTGTTGTCATCCCACAGTGTCACATTTAGTGTCTGGAGAGATAGTGGGAGCTACGCGTGGTGTTGGACACCATTTACATTGAGGATGTAAAGCAACAATGGTGCATCCAGCAGCAAATGCAGTTCAATGACAGTGTTCAGCAGAAGTGTGCAAGTAAGTGCCAATTATAAATATTGTATGGCCTTGTTGGGTCATTTTTTTCCCTCTCTTCACTTAGTGGTATTCCTTGTGTAGTTGTTTTCCTTTTGGCATCTTGTGGTAACACATTCTGAGCAAGATGACATCAGGTACTGAGAGTAAGAACGTGACCATCCAGAAGGCAGTCACCCAGATGTGAGATGACAGCTTTGAGTTGCACAAGGAACCAGAGAAGTTAGAGAATAAGAGAAGGGGACAGCCTCTCCTGTCGTACTCATACCTTTCTTAGATGTTAAGACTGCTACGTCAGTGACTCCCTGTTTAGGCAAGTAGGGAAGATGTTTTGATGTTTATGGATAAGCTATACACAGCCACATAGTTATGGTGGAACAATAAGCAATTGTCGAGTATGGATCAATTAATGTTAGCAAGGGATGCAAGGGCATATGTTATGTGCTGTGACAAGTTCCAGGATGCTTGTTCCTTCCAGGAGTTGTGGAAAGGGTTATTAGAGTGCTGGCAGAGGAAAAACATCTCTAGATACTATCATAAACAGCTACACAGCTTATCTCAGAGATAAGGGGAATCCTTAGAAAATTTTGTGGACATTATAAGGTAACTAAATACTAATACCTATAAGCTTAAAGAACATGACAGCATCAATAAAGCCGTTCTACATGAAGCAGATTAAAGAGCAGTGAATGCATTCCTATGTGCTCGAGTTCTGAAGTTTTCCTTAAGGTACCAGCAGAGTTTCTGAAATCACTGACTGAGGTTGTGGCAACTACAGCAGCTCTGTCAG
Source organism: Schistocerca gregaria (assembly GCF_023897955.1). NCBI lineage: Eukaryota > Metazoa > Arthropoda > Insecta > Orthoptera > Acrididae > Schistocerca > Schistocerca gregaria. The sequence continues at coordinate 894,629,018 of NC_064922.1, forward strand.
AAATAGATGTAGTGACCAGTCCCAAAGAGAGGAGGTGGGTTTTTAATACATAAGTCACACATTATAAGTATGGTTAGCTTGGGCATATTCAGCACAACTGCAGGAGAACTCAGAGTGGGATTATTAACACGTTGCACATTTGATCCAACAATGTAAGTGGAGGTTTTCACATACAAAGGCTAGATGGAGCCAGCATTAAACAGAAATGGGAATGTTGCAGCCACTGTGTAGTGTTCCCAATAAATGTAAGCATAGGAAAGTTGTGTACAAAATTAGTGGCAGATATTGTATGACCAGCTGTGTAAGAGAAAGAATGTGTGTTTCCTGAGTATTGGTCACAGGTTTCCATGGTAAGTTAACATGTGCCTGGTGTAAGAAATTTGGACTTGCCTCATTGCAAACTGAGTGGCGTAAGGAGTGAGGGGATGTGATGTGCACTCATTCAGTAACCTATGAGTGGGTAAAAAAGACTACTGGGCTTGCTTGGAAGTACTTCCAACAGTTGACAGCAGCTTTTATGTCAGCAGCTTTCATGTCAGCAGCTTTTATGTCATATTTCAACTGGATTTTCTGAGTAACCGCCATGCTAAAAGTTGATCTAGAATGGTGGATAGCAGAGCTGGGTAGCATATCATTCCATTTAGGTACTACTGCCAAGAATACTGTGTTGCTACAAGGCAACAGTCTAGGCCAGGAAAGCTACCTAAACTGCGGTGCACATTCCCTTAGAATTGACTCTCAAGATAAAATACTGCAAGGTACAAAAGCTAGTCTAGGCAAATGGATTCGGCAATCAAAACTTTGTGTGTGGTGAAACCTTTAGTGGAAATTGATGTAATAAACAAAGTGCAAAAGGCTGTGGAAGATAGTGCCCATCACTAAGGATAATTTTGATTCAGGTAGATGCACTATCACAAGATGTCCTGATAGTCAATATACAGGTACTGGAGGAGGTAGATTTGAATAAAAAGTTAACTATAGAGTACTCTAAGCCAGGACAATCTGCCATTTTAGTCACAGTGTGTGGAAAAGTGTTGCATTTACAAAGAAGAGATAGGGAGAAAATAAAAAATTGTTAGAAGACTATGCGGAGGCTTTTGCTCTCACAGATCATTGCCAATAATGCAGCATATCGAATTTCACATCACTTTCAATCAGTGTTGGAAGAGTTTATAAATCAGTAGCTCTGTGATGGGATTATAGAAGAAGGTACCAACCCTTAGCAGCCACCAGTGGTAATTCTACCAAAGAAAAGCACAGATGGGAGTAAGCCATTTCAGTTTTCTTGTGACTGTCTACATTTAAATGTGTAACTAATGGTGATATTTTACAGTCATGGATTTTGAAGCAAGTTCCATCAGTTGGAAGTAGCACTCGAAGATCAACCCACAACCATGTTTACAGTTCAATCTAGCATTACCAGTACCGACAATTGCTGTTTGGATTGAAGAATGTGCCAGCAACACTCTAACACCGGTTAGATGGAGTGCTAGAAGGCCTGAAACCAAGTCAGTGCATGATATACTTGAATGATGTTGCAGTGTTTCTCAAGAACATCACAGAGTGCATAGTATGGTTACAGGATGTGTCTACTCAGCTACAAGCATTACAGCTGGCATTGAGTTTGGAGAAATACCATTTTCTCCCAAAGGAGGTTTGCTATTTAGACCATATTATGGGGTAAGATGATGTGTGAACATCTAACACTGAGTTTAGTGAACTACCACCTTGTCCCAAAAGGAAGTTTGCTACTTAGGCCATGTTATTGGACAGTTTGGTGTGCAAACAGAGTCATGTGGGAATTTTGTGCTTCTGATTGAGAAAAGGAGCTGCAGTCCTTTTTAGGTCTGGTTAACTATCACCAACATTTCATGCCGAAATTTGAGGAAGCAGTGAGGCCCCTCACATACCTTCTGGAGAAGGGGGTAATTTTCCACTGGTCACTGAACAGCAAAGAAGCCTTTGTGCAGTTGAGGGACTTACTCACCATTTGTCTGGCCCTTGTTTCCCAGATTGCTAGAAGCAGTTCATATTGTTACGCAATCTCACAGTCACGCCTTAGGATGCAAATTAACTCAACAATTAGACGGAGCAGAGCACATGACAGTCTGTGCTGTCATGCAACTAAACAAGGCAAAGAATAATTATTATACCACAAAAAAAGAGATGCTCAGCCTCGGAACAAGAGATGCTCAACCTGACTAATCATATCACATATTTCTGTTTTTATTTGAATGGCACAAATTTCAAATGAGTTATAGGTCATAGATACTGGTAATTAAAATGGCTTATGGGCCAGAAGGATCTGGCTAGCCACCTGACCCAATGAGCATTATGTCTTAATGAATTTACCTTTGAAGTTACAGACCGCCTCTGGAAAACTTGCAATAATGCTGACAACCTAAGTTGGAAAGTGCGCAATAGAGCATATTGGCATTTCTGCAGATGGATGGCGAAAGACACTGACCCAGATTGTTAGCAGTTCGCAGCACAAACACAGTTCTGTGCTGACAATGGGGTTCCTTATAAGCTGACTAAGCATGGATGACGTATATTCACACTAGCAAGTTTATGTGGCAAGATACCAAAGTGGCTCACAATTCTATCTTGGCAGGGCATGAAGGACTGTGCACAACAGACTCCATGTTGCACTAAATTATTAGTGGCAGACATGCTAGCAGGGCATCGAGCAATATGTAAAGAACTGTGGAGCTTAGCCATCAGCACGTAACACTGCAGAGATTACCAGAGACCAGCCATCATTTCAAATGATTGGTATAGATATTCTTGAGCCTTCACACAACACAAGTGGGAATTGCTATGTTTTAACTGTCATTGATCACTTCTCACACTTTACAGGATAGACCAGAAATGTTGCACAAACTTTGAGTGGTTGTAGAAGGTGTCTTGAGGAACAAATTGAGGATAGGAGTCCATGTACGGAAATGTAATCCAGTGATGCTACAAAGCACCAAAGTTGTAGGTGTTAGCACCTGCAACTGCACCACCCCTTCAGAAGCAAACGTGACTTTGTATGCTGACAGAGTATAGACAGAACCCTCACAACACTTTGTTTTTCAGCGATGGCAACTGATTGCTACTGTAGCCAGTGGAGAAGATGGAGTTGGCTGTTATGCAGACAGGCCTTGTCTCCTACGGATGTGATGTTCTATCGCTTTGGAGGGTTATGGTTTTGAACACAGGACTCCATCTCCAGTTTATTTTTCTCCTGTGAACCAGGAAATGTTGGAGATTTTAGAGGGTTCCAACAGAAAAGTAAACTGCTCTAAGGCAGCAAAGCATCCCATTCATAAAAGACAATGTCTTTCTAAGCAGCAGCTAGCTCCATCTTCTCCACTGGTGGTTGTGGCAATCAATCGCAATCACTGAATAACCGACATCACGAGACATTCTGCACATGGTCTGACAGTGTACAAAGTCACATTTGATGCTGGATGTGTAGCATAGTGGCAGGCACTGGCATCTGTAACTTCCAAGCTCTGCAACTTCATTGGATGATGTTTGCAAAAACAGATTCCTATCCTAGATTTGTTACTCAAGACACCCTCTACAACCCCCCCAAATTTTGTTGCAACATTTCCGGAACACCCTCTGTATCTGCGATTACTATACCAAATCATCGAACAGAGATGGCAGCTCAGACAATGGTTAACCATTGGATCTTGAAGTTTGGGACACCAAAAATTGTGGTAACCAATCAGGGAACTAATTTTATGTTTGAAGTGATCAAGCAATGATACTGGCTTCTACACAGTTGGAAGTTACAGACAAGAACACTGCATCTGCAAGTTAATAGAACAAGAGCGAATGTGCAAGAATATAAGTAAAATGTTGACTTACTACAACAATTGTCTCCATAGTTACTGGGATGCTTTGCTGCCATATGTAATAGCAGAAAACAACTTACAAGTGCAAAAGAGTGCAGAACTGTTACACTATGATGTTTTCTAAGGACAGAAAATGCCTTCCCCTTTCGCATTATGTAAACTACCCACTGGTGAGGATGTGGTCAAGTATCCAAAGTTTTACAAAAACGGTAATAGAGGTGTAATGTCAGTTAAAAAAAGCAAATACCAAAGTACTAGAATGGCAAGAAAATGCACAAAGAGGAAAACAAAACTGCCTAAATTCCACATCAGACAATGAGTGATGTTAAAGAACCCTATGTTCCTAAGTGTAAAACAAAGAATGCCACATCAGGTGGTTAAATGACACCCCATCTCCCAGCACACACTACTGTGGTGCATGCACAGCAAGTTTATCCATTCAAAAAAAAAAACCATGAGCTCTGCCACAGTTGCCAGCAGTTTCCTCAAAAGAGAGGAAAGAAGTGGTAGGAGGTAAAGGCAAAGTGAGAAAATTACATCTGAAGTAGCACATGCGTCTCCATATGCACTGAAGTCATGTGATCATCTTAGGTGGGGGAAGACACTGATGGTACATTTCAGCTATGGCAGGAATCACAACACTGAAAACTACCTATTCATTGCTTTACCTACCCACCAGTCTTCCTTTTGAGTTTCTGCACAGTGAAAACCTAAAATATCCAAACCCCACTTAGCATGCAACACATTTTGCTTCCCTGGATGAAATCAGAGCAGCTCAGGATAATCAAATTTCAATGGAACAGCTATTGGGTGACGTAAGGCTATATTTCAAGAATATCAGCAACAATTCCTTGCATTAGTAACTTCTATTTAAATCAGTCTCTTAGTCTTTATCATGACAGGTGCTGTCTTTTGTTACCATATGCATAAAGCAATCCAAATCCCACCCTTACCATCCTTCTACCTACCTACAATGTTGGTCCTTATGGAAAAATGGTACGACAACTGGAAAAAGCAGAACTGTCTCTGTTAATATATAATATTTTTACCAGTACATATAAAATAAGTAATTCATCAAAACTTACAAGAATAGGAGGCTTGCTTGCGTTCACTGACTATAATGTGGAAAATCCAGGATGGAATGTAACAATACTATGAAAAGGAAAGCTGCTACTCACCATATAGCGGAGATGCTTAGTTGTAGACAGACACAACAAAAGGACTGTTACAAATAAATAAAGCTTTCAGCCATTGAGGCCTTTGTCAGCAGTAGACATAGAAAAACACAACACAACACACACATGCAAGCACATGCCTACAGTCTCAGCCAACTGAAACCACACTGAACTTAATTTATTTGCGACAGTCTTTTTGTTGTGCCTATCTGTGACTCAGCATGTCTGCTATCTGGTGAGTATAGCAACATTCCTTATCATAATATTGTGATTATAATGTGTGATCGTTCTTAGTGCAAAAAGGAAGCTATACAGTTACAACCACAGTATGGAATACAGGGGGTCGTCAAATTCTTCAAAGAGAAAAGAAATGAAGGCATCTTTACCAACACAAGTAACCCTTTCTGCAATTGTGTTGCTCACAATAATCAGCCAGTACAGCATTACATCAACTAGGGTGCTCCCAGTATGTTGGTATAACCGCTCAATCAACAACCAGCAGTGTTACCGAAATCCAAGATGCAGCTGCAGCACTCCGACAGGGGAGCTATGCAACGCACAGGACATCTGCATGTCAACATGCCTGACCCAGCTTCATTTAAACACTGGCTGCACACCAAATTGGTGGCCATTGTGAAGCAGACTACCACACCATCCACTGGTGCAGCCATCATCGACTGTCATCTTACAGGACTGCCTGGTGTACAGAGCTTCATTAGCTCCAAACGAACAAAGGTCAAATTAGGACCCTTATAGTCACTGACCCACTTAGCACCTACCATCACCAGGTGCCACCAGCCAGATGTTGGGACTGGGGTTCACACCCCAGATGCCATCATTTCTGTCACCAGCCACTGCTGGGGCACAGCGCAAGCAAGCCTTGGCAGTCTGCTGTGCTGACAACTGTTGTAGGCTGAACCTAAGAAATAAATCAATTGCTTCCATCCAGAGTGCGACTAGATTTGCTCCTGCTCCCACTAGAGAACCCATATACCTGGGGTGAGGGGGTTATATCGGGTGCTCTGGAAAGGCAACTCCTGACCTCCCTACCCTCCAACAGGGTAACGCCATCTTGCACTGTCGACACTGTTATAAACTAAATAAATAAATAAACCTTTATATGACTACACAATTATGTTAATTTCTTTATATAATAGTCACACATAAGTTGTCCATTTCTTTGATACAAAAATAACAACAGTCGATACACATATAACACATAAGTCTGAAGGATACAGAGATCACAGTTCATTTGCGCAGGTTCATTCAGAACCTGTGTCGTTGTGGCAGGTGGAAGTCTGAGGCTGAATGGTTTAATTGGCCTTGGATTTGCTACTGGCTGGTGATATGACACAAAGCCATCTGATTCTCCATTCATGTTGATGTCAAAGAGCATAGATGTCTGAAATCACATAATTGATTTATGTCCATTACACAAGTAATTCAAGCAGCATTACACAATACAAATACAACAGCAAACATAGATAGAATGGGAGCAAAGATAACCAGATAAGATGACTGTGATAAATATTACGTTTTTAGAAAAGTTACAAAAATATATGTAAAACTGAAAAAGGAAGTGAAAAAGGAAAACGCCAGACCAGTTCTCCAGAAGGAAAATTAGGGTTTAATATCCACCAGATCTCCAGACATTATCACCAAAGAAAATTAGCCAGTTAAATGTACTGGGATTCTCTGAACCGTTGTGTTTCTTGTCTCCCATTCTATAACGACCCCACCATTTCTGTTTGCTTTCTACAGCCACAGAAAGAGAATACCATTGTTCACAACCTCCACTTAATGCTCACTACCAAATGGCTCTTGTAAAATCTTTTTCTATTGAGCAGCACAGCTGTGTTCCATTGTGTCTGTGAACACAAGATTGAATTGGAAGCAAAATTCCCAATTAATCCCTCACACTGCAGTGGTGTCTGCACATTTATGAAACTTCCCAGCAAATTAAAACTGTATGAAAGTTCTGGACTCTAAGTGTTCCACTGCCTCTCAAAGGAAGTGCTTTTACCATCTGAGTTACCCATATGACTCTTAACCTGTCTTCACAGCTCCAGTTCTACCAGTAACTCTACCACTTTGCATTAAGAGTCCAAGTCTGGTACATAGTTTTTATCTACCAGGAAATTTAATTTCATTGCATAATGTGATGCAAAGCAAAAACCTTCTTTATAAGATACTTTCTTTTTAATTAATTGAACTCTTCTTTTTACTTTCATTTCTCAAAGGTTAACTTATTTTTAATATGCTATACAGCTGCTTACACTCTCATAGTAACTTTATAACTTTGTTATTATAGAACAGTGAGGCCTCATTACTCGCCTCCTTCTACATCAGGGGTGTGCAATCTTTTAGCTTACCTAGGTGACATTAGAAGAAGATGAGTACTTTCAGACAGCACGTAATATATTTAAAACAACCACTGAGGGGAAAAAAGTGTCACATGCAGAACTAACACGTTTTAATTTATACCATTTATCTGGTATGGTAAAAATTGCACACAAAAGCAAAAAGGTTTCATGAAAGCCCATTATAGAAACATTCATGTACAAATGTGGTTCTTATTTGTAGCAACAGATACGATATATAATTCAACCTGCTATAACACATTATGCTATCATTAAAGAGCAAAAATGCAATCCAGAAGAAGATTTCTAACTTCTGCCAACTTGTACTGATCAGAATTATGGTGAAAAAGGTTCTTTTTCAGAATTGTACAGAAATAACACAATTTCCTTGTTCATCCATAAATTGATTTCATTATACATCTAAATCACTAGTTTTGTAGTTGCAACTGAAGCTTACAGATTGGCTGATCATACGTACAAGACTCTTGGAGTTCAAGTATAGCACATGCAGCAATGTTAAAAATGTGATGGATCAATGAGATAATAGCAATGTGTGGCACGAGTTTTAAATTGAGGGAGTAAAAAGCAAGGGTTATTGAAAACTGACTTAATTATTTATGAAAACATTTACTATAAACAGTGAAATTTAGAATGATTGTATGTCACAGCATTTACAAGATGATTCCTCTATGTTGACAAATTATGTTTGTTTACTTACGAAAGTGACAGTAATATAGAGTCACTGTGTCAAAGAAAAAAAACAGCATGTCTATATAGACAGGACAATTGCTCTCCAATTATGGCATAGGTCGAAAGTAGACACAAGAAGGAAATATAATTACTGCAATAAATGAAAGAAATTTGACAATGTCTGTAGTACTTTGTGTAATCTCCAGTGGTTGAATAAAACTCAGTCTTAGTTTCCTACATATTTTTCTCCTTCAGTGTACAATTGCTAATATCCCACAGAAACTATTTAAAACTCTTATTTAAATTTAAACTGACTTTTTGTCCCTTTACAAAGGTGTTGGTGTGAAAAATTGTTGTCTACTAGTTACCTTTGATGCCTGATGATGAACAACAATCAAATTATCAACAACGTTAATTGCAAAACGTCCACTCATATCCAATCGCAGAATGTGAGTCTTTTTTGCCATCAGCATCCTGCAAGAACATAGAAAAATTACAAAATTATTTTATTTTTTCCACCCAAAGCACAACTTTCTAAATTATTACAAATGCAACTTTCTTCCTAGAAGTTTATCACAATTTATATGTAACTTGTGTCAAGTCATCTTAGAAATTAATTTAGCTCGTAGCTTATGGAATCTCGGGTAATGCTGCAATTTTGAAAATTTTAAAAAGTCCGGCGAAGAACTCATGAAACTCCAGCACTCACAATGTTTTATTCAAACAAAAAGAAAATATTATACAATACTAGCACTGACATATTTATAACACAAACTCAGACACAGGTTTAGAAAAAATTATGGTGCCAATAAAATGGATAATTCAAAGTTCATTAAATTTTATTTTGTCTACTTGCTTTAGAAGTCTCTGAAATTTGGTAGTTATGAGTGTTTTCTTACTTTTGAATGGTGTACACAACCACTTCAGCACCAGGCGAGCCAACACCCCTAGGTTGATGACGAAGAACAACAATACTTGGTTGTCCATACAGCACAGCCAAAATTACATCCCTTGCCAACAGGCATAATTTTGGTGGTTTTGGAATTACAGGAAGCTCAACTGTAGCGCACATAAAAAGAACAGTATAACCAAATTAGCTCCAATTCTTGTCAACAGTGAGTATAACAACAGGTTTTATTCATTAGAACACTAATTTCAAGTACTTAAGTATCATCTAATATGCAGTGTGTGTTATGGCCATCAGTCCGAACACTGGTTTGATGCAACTTTACATCCTAGTCTATTCCCTACAAGCCCTTCTAATCTCTGAATAACTACTGCAAACTACACCAATGAGCTGCAACATTATGACAATTAGCGACCAAGAAGCTGAATGCTACCTGGTGGTGTAGTGGACACAGCACACAAAAAGGAAACTATGTAAGTAAAGCAGAGGTTATAAATGGTGTGCTTCTAGATGATTAGCCATGAAAAACTGAGAAATCATATCAGAACAGAGATGAATAGGGGAATCATTCTAATGACAATAAAGGCTGCAAATGGGAAAATCCACTGGCACAACTGACTTTGACTTATGGCCTGGCACCCAGCAACAAGCATCTCACAAATGACACAGCTGGCTGGCTGTTTGGATGCTACTGTCATGAGCACCTACGGAAAGTGGTTGAAGGATGTTGCAACCCTGAGTAGCTGACAAGGTTTTATATGTCCACATTTCATTACAAAACATGGAAGTTAGAAGCTTGCCTGCTGTGTAAAGCAGGACAGGTGGCAATCTGGTGACAGAGCACAATGCTGGTGCAGGCACAAGTGTTTCACAGCATACTGTTCACTGCACACTGCTGAACATGGGTCACCACAGCAGATGGCCCGTATTTGTTCCCATGTTGATCCAACTGAATCATCAGTTATGGTTACAGTGGGTACAGGATCATCAAGAGTGTACTGTGGATCAATGGAAATGTTTTGAAGGGTCAGATGTTTCTTGTTGCACCAGCTCAATGGTCATATTCAGACATGCCATCATCAGTGCAAACGGCTGCTCAAAACATAGACAGTTAGCTCGATGGAGGCAGTGTAAGGCTATGGGGAGCATTCACTTTGGCTTTCATGGGATCTGTGCTACTAATTGATGGCACATGACTGATGCAAACTATGTGAATATTATTGTGGACCTCCTCCATTCCTGGCCTTTTCCCTGATGGTGTCGGCATCTTTCAGCAGGATAACTGTGCACGTCACAAAGCAAAAATCATGCAAGAGAAAGTTTATGGACATGATAGCAAACTGACGTTGATGTTTTTCAGCATAAAATTTGAATTTTCTGAGCCCAATGGAACACATCTGGAATGCTATCAAGGCGCAGCTCCACGCCCAGAAATCAATTGTCCATAATTTACAGGAATTTCATGACCTGTGCTTACAAACCTGCTGCCACTTACCTTCAAAAACCTATCAAGAACTGGTTAATCCATTCAACACAGAATCAATGCACAGCTGGACCAATGCAATATTAAGCAGGTGATCATAATGTTTTGACTTATCGGTGTACATTATTTTGAAACTATTTACTGCAGTCAAATCTTGGTCTCTTGCTACAATATACACCCACTATCTCATACTCCCCTTTTTAGTATCTGCACAGGTGTGACAATGCCACTATACTGCACTAAACTGTTGGTGCAGTTACTGTACAAGCCAACAGTGGCTTGATGATGACCAAGGAACAGAAGCCCCTGAGAAGAAATGAAAACTCGCCATGCAAGTCAGTCTGTGGGAAGCAGAAAATCTGAAACCAAATAGAGACGTACATGGGGATAAGCTCAGCATAGAGCTGGCATGGGCATATGACACCTGGGCACTTGGTAACAACACTCAGGATGAAGCACAAAGGGAGATCCACAGTAGTTGAACTCAGCATAAGCCCCGGAGCACAGAACCACCAACTTGCTATCGAATACACATAAACACTTCTGTCAGAGGGTCTGTCTGTCCATACTATGTATCATGTGCACCCTCTATGGCAGGTTTCTGCATTATTTCACTGTGCTACAGATGCCAGCTCACCTGCCTTCATCACAATGTCCGTTATGGGGATACTAACTTCCTCTCTCCCTGAAAAGGCCTTATTAGGCCTCAAATGTCCAGAATTAAGTGGTGACCTCTGCTGCAGAGGCAGAGAAGACCAACCACTGCTGGCTAGGGCAAAAGGGCATGTAGGCTGAGGAAATGGGAGGGGGGGGGGAGGAGGCAACTGGCAGCAGTGGAGATGAGGCCACCTCCATCAGCAAGGGGGGAGGGGAGGCAAAGGGGGAGAAGAGTGGACCAAAATCCATAAGCTTCACATTGGCAGCCAAAGGCATGAGAATCCCTCAATGGTGCCTGAGGATCCAGGCAACAGAACAATGGAGGGTGCGCACTGGGTGGCAATGGGAGGATGCATCACTGCAAGTGGGAGCCTGCCCCTGGAAGAATGTCATGACCAACCCTGTCACCCGGCTAACCAGAAGACCACGGCAGCGATGGCGCAACAGGACACGGGTGCAACTGATTTGTATGATGGGTCATCTGCTCCCTACCTACATCCACCACAATAAACTGCTGAACTTTATGGCTCAACACAAGATCCAGCAGCCATCCCACTGCCAGCACAAAGGATCAGCTGCAAACGGTAGCTCTGAGAGGAAAACACAGTGTACTACACAGCAGGGTGTGTCAAACCCAGGAGACCCCACCGCTGGTGCCCATAAAAACATTCTGCTGGACTGTATCCATCAACCAGCATCATCTGGTATGAGACCAAAAAACTTGAGAATGCATCACTGCAGAAAGAGGTAGAGACAGACTTCTTCATTTGGGTCTTAAATGTACACGCGAAGAGCTCAACCTCTGAGTCATAAGCCAAATGAAACAAGGCAGCAGTCAAGAGGCCAGATATCACTGCAAAGACCAAAGCTATCAAAGCCCTGTGACGCAAATCACCTACCATTACAAATGGGAAAAAAAAACAGACGACACACAAACAGTGGCAGTTAATGATGTGGAGGATAGCTTGGCTGCAGACAGCAAATGGGGTAATCCACTGGCCACCAACAACCACAGACCACTCAAACACAGACCCACGAGATTGACATGCATCCTGTCCCAAGGGTGCTCCACGGCCAGCTACAGAGAAAACTGGCACAGTGGTGCATCCTGGTTACATCAACAGGTGCTGTAAGCCTGCACCAGATGCCCAATGTCATGCTTGATCACCGGCCAGTAGACATGATATGGCACCTATGTCATCATAAGAGTCATTCCCCATTGCAATGCATGCAGCAACTGGACTTTGTGAGGTCACAATGCTACAGCTACAACAACTCAACAGCATTGCTCATCCATGGCAAGAATGAGAATCATCTGGACAACAGTGAGTTGATCACGCAGGAGAAGAAATATACGCCATGCCAGATCGGTCTCCGAAGACATGTGCTCGGGCTAACCAAACTGGACAACTGAAAGGATTTTCCAACAAATGGGATTAGTGGCCATGTTGGATGTGACCTCTTGTACTGTCAACATAAACTCTAACAGGGCTTGCTGCAAGACATCATCAAACACACACACGAGAGCCACCTCCTGATCAAACTTCATATCGCACCCCACAGGTAGGTGCAGTAGTGCATTGTCATTGGCATGCTGAGTGGTGAAGTGGTAACAAATGTCATAGCAACACTACTGAGAAAGGGGATCTATTTCTGCTCTCGACGGGCAGCCCTCTCAGGCAGCTTGGAATGATGACCAAATAAGGAAACCAGTGGCTTTTGGTTAGTGATGAGGAAGAACCCTGACCCTGTACAAGAAAACTTTAAACTTTTAACTCCAAAAATAACAGGTGGCTTCTTTTCCATCTCTGAATAATTACACTGTGCAGCAAAAAGCATCTTCAAAGTGCATGCAGTGGGCAGTTGGATGCCATCTGGGTTCCCAGGGGGCATGACTGCAACAAAGCCAGACTGGAACACATCACAGGCCAGAGTTTAAGTTTTATCTGATATAAAAGAAGCCAGGCAGACAGCACAGCGCAAACACTGCATGAGAAATTGAAAAGAATGCCAGACAAACTTTACTCCGTTCTACAAAGGCTTTAAAGAGGATGGCAGATGTGTGTGGACCGGGGAATGAACTGAGCATAACCCAAAACCAGTTACAAATATCGCTCAGCTTTAAACTTACAAAAAAATTTAAATTCCATGTTTACTCACTCTCAAGTTTGTTGAGTTTGTTTATACTGCCTTGCTTAAAATGTAGAGGTTGTACTTGATTCCCTAGTGTTCCAGAAGAGAGAAGAACAAGACAACTTTGTGGGCAGTACACAAACCAGTTAACACTGAGACTGTATGATTTGAGGGCTTTCAATGTATGCTTTTCTGGGACAACCTACAAAAAAATTAAAATTAGTTTAAAACAACAATGTAAAAGAATTGATGAAATATATATGATATCTTTCTGTTCTTTTGATTTTTTGTAGTTTTGTATTATCACCTGAAACAGCTCCACGCCATGATCAGTCACAAATACTATTTCATTCACATAGGTCCAGACAAAACCTAAGATTGTTGTATTCTTTCCTTTACAACTTTGGGAATATTCCACTGAGTCCATCTCACCCAGGAAGTTGATGAATTCCTTCAAATAAAGAAATGCTGATATCAGTACACATCAACATAATCAGTCACAGAAAATACACACTATGGTGCCATGTTCATGCAAAAGTGGATATGTAGTTGTGTGTGTCATAGGTCCCAGACTTCCCTCTCAGTACATTCTCTACATTTTTAAATATTTTGTTTCATTATGAAATATCAATGTCTATTATATCAATGAACCAACTTACAAGACATCTAGAATACAATTAAAAAATCATGATGTTCAAATTATCAAACATCAAAACTGGTTTACCATCTCTGTAATAAACACATTATGAGCATTGATTTTGTGACAAAATAATCCTTCCTTTAGGAAGGAAAAATCTTGTTTTAGTAATCTTAAGTCATTTACAAATATTATTAGTGTTCATGTCACCTGAGGAATGCTTTTTATTGATATTCTCACTTCATGGAAACACATACAGAAGCACAAAATTGTACATAAAAGTTCCTATAGAACAGGTGACAACATCTACAAAATATGACACGACACACAATACTGGAAGTCTAAAATATCTCATTTAGCCTTTTGAGCTATTTAGTTATGAATAGCTCTCACATGACTGTTCAGAACTGTTAAGAAATTCGTAAATCACATTTAACGTATTCACATCCATGGCCAGAGCTTCAGAGATGTGTTGTAAGGATTACACATGTGCCATTGTTATGCATCACTCTCCTTTATTGCTACAGCCTCAAGAAATCACATAAGCCTTTTGTGCAGTTATGATTAGTACTTTAGGATCACTTACCACTGAAGTTTTTGTGCGTTGTATAGCCAAAACTTGCTGATTTGGTGAGAATTTGATGGAAATAACAGGTCCTTTATCTTCCATTCGAAAACTTGTTGTTGTCTCCTCTGTTGGACCTTTCACAACCACCCCAGTTACTCCTCCAGATCTTACAGCAAATACCTACAAAAGTTCCAATATACATGTACTGCAGATACTTGGTAGAGTCAGTCACTTATTTACACATTCCACGATTCGTTATTTGTGGCAACTTGCTATGATGTGGAGTGTGCTATTTTCTCTGTAGAAACCTGGCTACATCTTGAGTGTTTACAATTATAATAGCTTTATTTTCACTTTAATCTTAATCTAAATTAAAATCTAATAAACATAACCCTACAACATATAAATATTTAGAAATTAACCTATGGAGTTGAGATAAATGTCAAGCATAAATATATCCAACCTTTTTCAAATGCACTTACTATCTGCTACCAACTTTAATTCATATGGGAGATGATCAAATATTTTTATGTTACACACTTTTTTCCTTTCTGTAGAAGAGTGAAGTTAAACTGTGGCTATTGGAAGCTATTTTTACTTCTAGTGTCTTACCCTAGAAAATGCTTTCATCACCAAACTCAACAATTACACTTAGGGCAAATAGTGGGGAATTTAAGCATTCAAGAAGACCTGTAATATGCAATCCCCAATTCGAGTTCTAATTAATTTGCCCTCTCTGCAATTTATGACATTCAGTTCATGTATTTTCTGAGAAGCAACAAATGTGTTTCCCAAATTTTTCATTTATTGTTCTTTTTGTTGACAAATTCATACAGGGCTCAAGTATGATGTTTGCATTATCAGTAAGGAAAGCAAATTTTTCTTTGTCAGTATACGATAGGTAATTTATACTAGCAAATGCAAATTGAACCCTTTTGACTTTTCATAAAAACAGTTAGAACTTAATAATGTGTCCATTTGTTTCCTATCCAGTAAGTACTAAGTAAAAAGTTCCTCTTTGTATTATTTATTGAGAGCCATAAACCTCGTAAGTTTCTCCACAATAATGTTGTAATTTGTACAATCAAATTTCATCGAAAGAACACAAAAAATCATGGTAGATGAAATCTACCCCCGCCCCCCGTCCCTTTAGATCATTTAATACATGGTCATTCAAATGACAGATACCATATTTAGTGCAGACATCCCTCTGGAATTCAAAATGTGACTGATTCAGAATCTCTATATTTGCGATTGTTGGATGTACGGGCTGGCCTAACAAAGTGCAAAAGCTCTATAGTAAAAAAGCTAGCACTGTTCTGAAAGGTGATGCCTAAAATGCTCTTTGCAGACAACAAAAAAGCTTCGACACACCATGGTCGTCCTCAGAGCCATTGGTACAAATAAAGATGCTGTCCACAAGTTGCATGTGAAACTCCAGAAATGTTGATTGAGTAACTGAAGTCAGAGCAGTTAATTGAAAGTGAAGTAGCCCCAAGAGGAATACTGACCTCTGCGTGGGGCCAGTAGGTTTGTTGGTTTGGGGTTAAGGTACAGTGAGGTCAGCAGTCCCTAGGTCTAGATGTTGTTCACCTGGAGTCAGCAATGTCTGCCACAAATTTGATCGAATTATGAAAGTGTGTAGCATTAGTAAAACTGAGACACTGGAAGCAATATTTATGCCAGAGCTGAGAAAGAATTTAAGAAGAAGTGAAAGTATATGAGTCAAGCAGGTACATAGAGCAGAGCAGACAAGGGGTTTCCTACCTTTAGGAGAGAAACCCTACCTACACCCGACACTCTGCCAACCCAATTAAGGGCAAAGACAGTTCAAAAACTGCCATCTAGCCAGGAGATTGGCTATAGAAAAGTGAGGAGGCTAAACATTTTGGATATCAGTTGATAAAAATACACATTTAAAATCGGTGATAGGCGTAAAACGCCATCCCAACTTATACTAACTGCATTTCCCTAAAATTATTTAAAGCAATCACTTCAGGAACCTGCACAAAGTATAAATGGTTGTGATAACATATTAAATCTCTTGGCAACAAATAATCATGAGCAAATAGAGCCTTATGATGGATACAGAGATTAGTGGCCATGAGGTCATTGTAGCAAGACTGAATGCCATAACACATGATCTGACCAAAAATAAACACAAAATATATCTATTTAAGAAAGCACATAAAAATTCTGCTTGGCAGCTTCTCAACAGGCTGTCCTCATTCCTTCCAAACTAATTATGTAATTGTAGAATATATGCGGCTTAGATTCAAAGAAATAGTACGGACAGCAATTGAAAAAATGGTTCAAATGGCTCTGAGCACTATGGGATTCAACATGTGAGGTCATCAGTCCCCTAGAACTTAGAACTACTTAAACCTAACATAAGGACATCACACACATCCATGTCCGAGGCAGGATTCGAACCTGCAACCATAGCAGTCATGCAGTTCCGGACTGAAGTGCCTAGAACCACTCAACCACCACAGCTGGCAATTGAAAAATTCATACCAAATAAATTAACCAAACAAATAAATAGATACACCATAGTACACAAACCAAGTCAGGACACTGTTGCAAAAGCAACAAAAAAAGTATGCCACATTTCATGTAATACAGAATCTCCAAGACTGGGAACATTTCCCAGAAGCTCAAAATTATGTGTGGATTACCATACTGAATCTCTATCTTGAAATCTGGCAAAAAAATCCAGAAAGATTCTGGTCTTATGTAACATGCACCAGTGGCAACTGATCCTGAATAATAGGAAGTGTGAGGTCTTCCACAAGAATGTTAAAAAACCCTGTTAAATTTTGGTTACATTATAAATAAGAATACAAATGTACAGCTTTCTTTTTTCAGTTTATTGGCTTACGGGTTCTGCCCATCCAACTATCTCAACAGTAGTGTCTACTATAACATAATACAAGCATAACGACAACACAACACCCAGACCCTGTGGAAGGAAAATGTGGGAATCCAACAAATTAAAAGGTTGCTGATTCAACTAAACGTCAAGGGACTACAATTACAAACAACTTCAACAGGAACTATCACATAGAAAATTTTGTGGGAAAAGTGAACCAAAGTCAGATCACTCAGAAGATGCAACAAATCTACTAAAGAGACTGTCCAAAATACATTTGTCTGTCTTCTGCTAGAGCACTGCTGCATGGTGTGGGTTGCTTACTAGATGACAGGACCTATGAAGCACTTCACAAAAGTTCAAAGAAGAGCACCTTGTTTTGTATTACCACAAAACAGGGGAGAGAGTGTCATGGATACGACACACAAGCTAGGACAGCAATCATTAAAACAAAGGCATTTTTTGTAGCATGATCTTTTCACAAAATTTCAACCACCATCTTTCTCCTCTGAATGCAAAACTATTTTGTTGACACATTCCAATGCAGGGAGAAATGAGCATTGTTACAAAATAAGAGAAGTCCGAGCTGTATTAAAAGATTTAGGTGCTCATTCTTCCTACTTGCTACTAAAGAGTGAAACAGTTGAGAAATAAACTGAAAGTGGTTCTGTGAACAGTTTGACAAGCACCTGGATTGAAATGCAGAGCAATGGCATGGATGCATAAATGTTAGATCAACAAGAATGAAGCAATGTGAGAGAAATAAACATTTCAGTGGGTGGATGGGGCCAGGAAAATGTCACTCAGGGCTCTGTATGCAACAGGGACCACCCTTCCAACAGCCATCCCACTCCTGACCCACTATAGCCAAACCCTTAAAAGGAAGGAACAGCAGCCACTATCATAAGAGTGATACTTCTAAAACAGAAAATAGGATGTCACAGGGGATAACTACATCTATAAGCAATTACAAAGAATAAAAGAGGAATATCAACACAGCTGACAATGGATGCAGTGTCAAGTTTCCCTAAGCCCAGCAAGCAGCAGGAGATGCAATAGCCTCAGCCTTCCCGCCCCCAACCAAACATAGGTGAAACATTATAGCTGAGAATAGAAACCACTTTCTCTGAAGAAATGGACAACCAGTTCAGTCATCCTTAGTCAACTATCAATATTAAAAGCATATAATCCAGAAGACTATGCTTAAAATGGAGAGCCTAAATATGGGGTCATTCTACCATGATGTGAAGTATGGTCTGTAAGACTCCACAATCACAATTAGGGGTGGTTTGCTACATAAAATAAAATTATGTGTTAATATGGTGTCACTCCAGTGGAGGTGACACAGGATGGTTGATTCCTTCCAGGAGGAATGAAAGGAGCAATGCCACACAGCAAAATGTTTCCTTCATTGTGTTATGTTTATTACAGAGGGGGCAGTAGCCCACCAGATGTTGTTCCATCTCTGAGTGAGGACAGGTCTTATTTGCACTTGCAAGTCTGCACCTGGAATCATCAAAGCAAATGTTTGGCGAGTAAGCGATTCCCCTGCCAAATGATTGGGCAGTTCATTCCCTGATATACTTTCATGATCCGGGACCCAGAGAAAGATACCTCAACAGTCAGTATGACTAAGGTCAGAAAGAAAGTCACAAATAGCAGATATCAGAAGTTGATAAAAGTAAGATCAGTCAATAGCATGGAGACTGCTAACTAAGTCACTACAATGCAGTCAAGAGAGTCCAGCTTAACAGAACATAGGGCTCTGTTGTGGTAATCAGCTATGCTGATGAAACACAGCACATATCTGGAAACAAATGTTAATCCTGAGTGGTGGAAGATGTTTGATCATACCCCATTCCATCAATGGCTTCAGAGCCATCAGCAAAAATAACAGCAACACCTTGACACTCCTGAACATCTGAGAGGAACAGGCATCAAAAGGTCATGGGGTCAACTAAATTTCTAGGATGTTCAAATAAACTTGTCCTAATTTGTGGTCTGGGTACTAACCATGAAAAGGAGCGGAATCTCAAGTTCACGGTGGTGGTGGGCTGGGGGGGGGAGGGGGGGGCAGTGGGGGAGAGGGAGGGGGCCTTGTTAGAGGAAAACACAGGGAGCAGATTCTAAGGAAGTTAAGTGGAGATACTGGCAGAGGGCCTCGAGGCACATTCCAACTGATAATCCCGCCCAAAAGCAGAGTCAGTGGATTGATGACCTGTGTATACAGAAAGAATTTGATGAGTTGTATGATTAGGAAATTGTCTCATGATTGTCTGCATAAGGAAAAAGATTGGTATTGTTGGAACTGAAGCAGGAAGATTCCTTCGTTGGGAAGGAGACTGTCCAGAGAACTAGCCAAAAATGCATTATTGGCCAATCTTACTCCACAGTGATGGACTGGGTCCAGCAATTTCAAAGCTAAATGACAACCTCAGTCTAATCATAACGAGATCGGAGCCTGGCAAATGTGGAGGAGAGTTGCATGATCTGACCCCAAAAAGTGCAGGTAATGAAGCAGAGTGTGTATGCTTTTGCATGCACCTAGTCCTTAGTTGATGAATGTGGGTCAGCCACGTCAGCTCCCTATCAAAGAGGAGTCCCAAAAATAGGGACTAAGTAAAATGTCCAAGTGTTGCAAACTGAAGTAGCTATATTTCTAGGTTAGGGTGGCCCATGGTATCACAACGAATGCATGGCTCACCTTTTTGTGGGAGAGAATTGGAAGCCATGAGAAAGGGTTCAAGCAAAGGCCCTGCCAATGGCACCTTGGAGCTGGCATTCAGACAAGTCTAGAGACTAGGAGACATACCAAATGCAGAAGCCACTGACATAAAATGCGGGGATGACCTGCAGTCTGACAGAGATCATTAGCACATTGATAGTGAAGAGGAAGAGATTAACACTCAGCATGGAGCCCTGTGGGACACCATTCTCTTTGACCAGTGGGGCGCTGCTGAGTGATGTAAAAACTGTAAGCCAGAACACCAGTGGGGTAGAAAGCCGATGAATAAAAGTACATACAGAGACTCACTTGTCCCAGTCATTGAGGGTACGTAAAGTTTGAAGGCGACAAGCAGTGTTATATGCTTTATGTAGGTAAAAAAAGACTGCAGTAAGGGGTTGACATATAGAAAAATCCTTTCAGATTGCTGTTTTCAACTTAACCAGATGGTTGGTTGTGGTTCATCCCTCCTGTGACAGAAGACCACGTGATTCAAGAACTCAGCATAATTTTTGGGTTACCATCCTCTCATGCAGTTTATAGAACATGTTGGAGAGGTTAATTCATTGGCAGCTGTCAATGGATATTGAGGTTTTGCATCACTTAAGGATCAGGATGATGACACTATCTCACCATTCCAAATGCAGAACACCTTCTAGCCAAATATGGTTGCAAACCCTGGGTAGATGGTGTCTTTGATGAACATTCAGATGTTGGACCTTCTGATTATGCGTAAAATAGGCCCTGGGGCTGTATCATATGTTGAGACAAGAGCCTGAAGCAATTCCTAATAAGTGAAAGGTTAATTACATCACTTGGTGTGGCAGAGTGTGAAGGATGAAGAGGTGTCTTCAACTTGTCATTTTTGTCTTAGAAAGACAGCCGGGTAAGAAGACCATACTGACAGTGTTGCAACGTAGGTTGTAAGGGGTTCAGCAAAACCCATTACACTGGTGCAAATACCATTCTGAAAGCAGAAGTCTGAAAGAGTTGTTAATCTTTGGTGCCCAGGAGAACTTGGCTCACACCTGGGATGAGGAGGAATAAATTCCCATGAAGGAGACGCAGCATTCACAGTATTACTTTTTACTGTGTTTCATTAGATACCGAGTCTTAGTTCGAACCCAGTTACATGTGAGGAGGGTGGTCTGTGAAGGATGCCACCTGAGAAACTGCATGGCCCTTTGATGATTCTGAATGGTTATTGCAATGTCTTTTGTCTGCCATGGTACTGGTCAGTGATCAAGGGAGGCTATAGAAAGGGGAATAGCAGTTACAGTGCCACATGTGATCACAATGGAGATGTCTTCCACTACCTCGTTGATGCAAATGGAAGGAAGTGACAGGATCACTGGAAAGCTGTTACTATGACAAAGATCATTGTGTACGGAAAATTGTAACAAAGCCACATAATTAGGGGAAACTTGAAAAGGTGAAATGGTCAGCACTGATGTCGGCATGAGTACTGCCACTGAGGGACAGAGATCAAGATCAGGAAGAAGCTTGTCGACCACAAGCCTCCTAGTAGACAAAGCAGTACTTCTCCACATGTGGTGATGCATACAGAAATCCCCAACTCGAAGAAAGAGGGGAGAGAGTGGTCGGATTAAGGTGTTCATCTGCAGGTAAATAAGTGTTCTGCCTGGAGGTAATAAACATTACAAATGATGACTGCTGGAGTCATTTGCAATCACACTGGTTGCTATGCAGTACAGAGTGGAATCCACTCACTGATGACAACTGTGTGAACTAATGTACAGACCTAAACAGTATGCTTCCAACAGAATGAACAGTAACCCCAATGAGTGGAGGAATTGTCATCAGGGATGCACGTTTCTTGGAGAGCAACAAAAACTTGTTCATCTACATCTACATGACTACTCTGCAATTCACATTTAAGTGCTTGGCAGAGGGTTCATCGAACCACAATCATATTATCTCTCTACTATTCCACTCCCGAACAGCGAGCGGGAAAAACGAACACCTAAACCTTTCTGTTCGAGCTCTGATTTCTCTTATTTTATTTTGATGATCATTCCTACCTATGTAGGCTGGGCTCAACAAAATATTTTCGCATTCAGAAGAGAAAGTTGGTGACTGAAATTTCGTAAAAAGGTCTCGCCGCGACGAAAAACGTCTATGCTGTAATGACTTCCATCCCAACTCGCGTATCATATCTGCCACACTCTCTCCCCTATAACGCGATAATACAAAACGAGCTGCCCTTCTTTGCACCCTCTCGATGTCCTCCGTCAATCCCACCTGGTAAGGATCCCACACCGCGCAGCAATATTCTAACAGAGGACGAACGAGTGTAGTGTAAGCTGTCTCTTTAGTGGACTTGTTGCATCTTCTAAGTGTCCTGCCAATGAAACGCAACCTTTGGCTCGCCTTCCCGACAATATTATCTATGTGGTCCTTCCAACTGAAGTTGTTCGTAATTTTAACACCCAGGTACTTAGTTGAATTGACAGCCTTGAGAATTGTACTATTTATCGAGTAATCAAATTCCAAAGGATTTCTTTTGGAACTCATGTGGATCATCTCACACTTTTCGTTATTTAGCGTCAACTGCCACCTGACACACCATACAGCAATCTTTTCTAAATCGCTTTGCAGCTGATACTGGTCTTCGGATGACCTTACTAGACGGTAAATTACAGCATCATCTGCGAACAGTCTAAGAGAATTGCTCAGATTGTCACCCAGGTCATTTATATAGATCAGGAACAGTAGAGGTCCCAGGACGCTTCCCTGGGGAACACCTGATATCACTTCAGTTTTACTCGATGATTTGCCGTCTATTACTACGAACTGCGACCTTCCTGACAGGAAATCACAAATCCAGAAGCACAACTGAGACGATACCCCATAGCTCCGCAGCTTGATTAGAAGTCGATTGTGAGGAACGGTGTCAAAAGCTTTCCGGAAATCTAGAAATACAGAATCAACTTGAGATCCCCTGTCGATAGCGGCCATTACTTCGTGCGAATAAAGAGCTAGCTGCGTTGCACAAGAGCGATGTTTTCTGAAGCCATGCTGATTACGTGTCAATAGATCGTTCCCTTCGAGGTGATTCATAATGTTTGAATACAGTATATGCTCCAAAACCCTACTGCAAACCGACGTCAATGATATAGGTCTGTAGTTAAATGGATTACTCCTACTACCCTTCTTGAACACTGGTGCGACCTGCGCAATTTTCCAATCTGTAGGTACAGATCTATCGGTGAGTGAGCGGTTGTATATGAGTGCTAAGTAGGGAGCTATGGTATCAGCTTAATCTGAAAGGAACCTAATCGGTATACAATCTGGACCTGAAGACTTGCCTGTATCAAGCGATTTGAGTTGCTTCGCAACCCCTAAGGTATCTACTTCTAAGAAACTCATGCTAGCAGATGTTCGTGTTTCAAATTCTGGAATATTCCATTCGTCTTCCCTGGTGAAGGAATTTCGGAAAACTGCGTTCAATAACTCCGCTTTAGCGGCACAGTCGTTGATAACAGTACCATTGGCACTGCGCAGCGAAGGTATTGACTGCGTCTTGCCGCTTGTGTACTTTACATACGACCAGAATTTCTTCGGATTTTCTACCAAATTTCAAGACAATGTTTCGTTGTGGAACCTATTAAAGGCATCTCGCATCGAAGTACGTGCCAAATTTCGCGCGTCTGTAAATTTTAGCCCATCTTCAGGATTTCGCGTTCTTCTGAACTTCGCATGCTTTTTCCGTTGCCTCTGCAACAGCGTTCGGACCTTTTTTGTGTACCACGGGGGATCCGTTCCATCTCTTACCAATTTATGAGGTACGAATATCTCAATTGCTGTTGCTACTATATCTTTGAATTTGAGCCACATCTCGTCTACATTCCCATAGTCAGTTCGGAAGGAATGGAAATTGTCTTTTAGGAAGGCTTCTAGTGGCACTTTATCCGCTTTTTTAAATAAAATTATTTTGCGTTTGTTTCTGATGGATTTGGAAGAAATGGTATTGAGCCTAGCTACAATGACCTTGTGATCACTAATCCCTGTATCAGTCATGATGCTCTCTATCAGCTCTGGATTGTTTGTGGCTGAGAGGTCAAGTGTGTTTTCGCAACCATTTACAATTCGCGTGGGTTCGTGGACTAACTGCTCGAAATAATTTTCGGAGAATGCATTTAGGACAATCTCGGAAGACATTTTCTGCCTACCACCGGTTTTGAACAAGTATTTTTGCCAACATACCGAGGGTAGGTTGAAGTCCCCACCAACTATAACCGTATGAGTGGGGTATTTATTTGTTACGAGACTCAAACTTTCTCTGAACTGTTCGGCAACTGTATCATCGGAGTCTGGGGGTCGGTAGAAGCAGCCAATTATTAACTTAATTTGGCTGTTAAGTATAACCTCCACCCACACCAATTCGCACGGGGTATCTACTTCGACTTCACTACAAGATAAACCACTACTGACAGACACAAACACTCCACCACCAATTCTGCCTAATCTATCTTTCCTGAACACCGTCTGAGACTTCGTAAAAATTTCTGCAGAACTTATTTCAGGCTTTAGCCAGCTTTCTGTACCTATAACGATATCAGCTTCTGTGCTTTCTATTAGCGCTTGAAGCTCAGGGACTTTTCCAGCGCAACTACAACAATTTACAACTATAATTCCGACTGTTCCTTGATCCAAGCACGTCCTGTAATTGCCAAGCACCCTTTGACATTGCAGCCCATCCCACACTTTTCCGAGGCCTTCTAACCTAAAAAACCGCCCAGTCCACGCCACACAGCCTCGGCTACCCGTGTAGCCGCCAGCTGAGTGTAGTGAACTCCTGACCTATTCAGCGGAACCCGAAACCCCACCACCCTATGGCGCAAGTCAAGGAATCTGCAGCCAATACGGTCGCAAAACCGTCTGAGCCTCTGATTCAGACCCTCCACCCGGCTCTGCACCAAAGGTCCGCAGTCAGTTCTGTCAACGATGCTGCAGATGGTGAGCTCTGCCTTCATCTCGTAAGCAAGACCGGCAGCCTTCACCAAATCAGATAGCCGCTGGAATCCAGAGAGAATTTCCTCAGATCCAAAGCGACACACGTCATTTGTGCCGACATGTGCCACCACCTGCAGCTGGCTGCACCCTGTGCTCTTCATGGCATCCGGAAGGACCCTTTCCACATCAGGAATGACTCCTCCCGGAATGCACACGGAGTGCACACTGGATTTCTTCCCCTCCTTAGCCGCCGTATCCCTAAGGGGCCCCATTACGCGTCTAACATTGGAGCTCCCAACTACCAGTAAGCCTACCCTCTGCGATTGCCCGGACCTTGAAGGCTGAGAATGATCCTCTGAAACAGGGCAGGCAGCTGCATCTGGCTCAGCCAGAGACAGTGCCTGAAACCGGTTTGTCAGACACACCGGGGAGGCTTTCTGATCAGCCTCCGGGGACGCCTTTCGCTGCCTGCCACGCCTTGGAACGACCTCCCAATCAACCACAGGCGAGGGCTCAGCCCCACTGCGGGCAGCAACCGGGGCAACCACAGCGGCAGACCGATCTGGGGACAGACGGGACGAGGTTGACATCCCCGTGATACCCGAGTCCGGCTCCCCACAGTGGTGCCCATTGGCAACAGCCTCAAGCTGCGCGACCGAAGTCAGCGCCGATTGCAGCTGTGAGCGAAGGGATGCCAAGTCAGCCCTCATCCGAACACAGCAATCCCAGTCCCTGTCCATTCTAATCGATGTTTAACAACAGTTACCGAAACACGAGTCCGTGCCTAGATAACGCAAGCGGAACACGCAAAGAATGTTGTTGTTGTTGTTGTTGTAGTTCTGGCAGATGGCAGTAATATCCATTGCAGTTTTATTGGATCAGTGCATTCAGGGTGTCCTGATTAGCTGTGAAGTGACCAGGAAGACAGGTTACACTCCACAATCACTATCTGTCACTTAGGGAAGTGCTGGTTGGGGCGGTCACCAGAGTAGATCTTTCCCGAGATTTTTTCTTATTCTCTTTCATAATTTATGTCAAATGAAATCAATAGGATCATTCTGCAGTCAGCTTCAAATGTTGGTTGTTGTGAGATTTAGTGGGTGTAGCAATGAATTCTGATCTTTTCTGGAAGCGAATTCCCTCAAAAAAGTGGATGAATGTGCAAATGTCTACTTTGTCATCTGGCAGGCCTCAGTGTACATGACATACAAAGTAGATCCCTCACCTCATCAAGTATTTATGTAGTTCATCTGTCTGTAGAATTAGAGGTTGCAGTGGAAAATTAATTTTTTATCATGCTGTGACTAATTAGTACACTATTAAGTTGTTTACAAGAGAGTGACACCCATAACAGGGTAGGATTCATTGCATTAATCAACATGGAACCAATTCGCAATTTTCTAAGAGAAAATAGTTCACCAAATTCGCTTTCAGTATTATCCATTAAAAAAAAAAACATTGGTTTAGTAGTGAGAAAGGACCCTCCATCTGTTTGGGTGCAAAACATTACCTAAAGGGTATAATTGTCCACAAGTCACTTAGTTTTGTTTTCCTTGTATGGAGTCGCCAAGCATGGAAGTTCCTAGGGTCACAACAATCTGCACTAAATTGTGGTGTTTCTAAAGAGACTGCCAGAAAATCACAGCCACCAGCCAATAACTTTGGGCATTTGACGATGCCAGATATCTGCCACAATGGCACCCACTCCAAATGAGGGCTCTCCCCAAAGGTGCCACCCAGGCAAAGAAAAGGCCACCTGGTGTGTGACGGCCAGCGCCTGGATTTTCAGTGCCCCCAAAGGGACAGGTACCTACTCCTCAATATGTGCAAGGGATGGATTTGTGTGTGTGTGGGCGCCGGGGGGGCTGTCACACCTCAGACATCAACAGTGTGATCCCTGAATGGTCATGGGTGCCTAAAACCCGCCATATAGACTGGCTACCTCTTAGGTTGTGGGTGACCTTTGTTCACAATGTCTAACATATTTTAAAACCATGGAGGTC
Organism: Schistocerca gregaria; assembly: GCF_023897955.1. Lineage (NCBI taxonomy): Eukaryota > Metazoa > Arthropoda > Insecta > Orthoptera > Acrididae > Schistocerca > Schistocerca gregaria. Next base: position 894,656,053 of record NC_064922.1, read on the forward strand.
CAAACACACATGTGGACTGAACATAAATTAACCAAAACACATGGTGCAAAATAAGAGAACAAAGTAGGAGAAGCCCGAATTGTCTTACGTGTGAGTTAGATTGACAGCAGGGAATCTACCCCAAAGTATAAGTCAGAGAAAAGACGTAGTCAGGAGGTAAAATGGCACCACAGAGTAGGACAAATGGCACTGGATTGGTGTCCAACAATTGTCATGCTCGCAGTCACGAAAGATTTGTTAGCCCCCTGGGTGTATAATTTCATTTCTTGCAGACATGTAACAGCTAGGGATTATGAACATAATTGCAGGAGAATTTCTGCTCTGTGTGCTCTGAAGCCAAGCACATTCCACCGAGTGATATATTTATGGAAGATATATGTCTAATGCATTAGCGGCAATTACTTCGTCAGCTTCAAGTGCATAGTTTTGTATCCAAAGGCCAATACACACTCCTGGAAATGGAAAAAAGAACACATAGACACCAGTGTGTCAGACCCTCCATACTTGCTCCGGACACTGCGAGAGGGCTGTACAAGCAATGATCACACGCACGGCACAGCGGACACACCAGGAACCGCGGTGTTGGCCGTCGAATGGCGCCTGCTGCGCAGCATTTGTGCACAGCCGCCGTCAGTGTCAGCCAGTTTGCCGTGGCATACGGAGCTCCATCACAGTCTTTAGCACTGGCAGCATGCCGCAACAGCTTGGACGTGAACCGTATGTGCAGTTGACGGACTTTGAGCGAGGGTGTATAGTGGGCATGCGGGAGGCCGGGAGGACGTAAGGCCGAATTGCTCAACACGTTGGGCGTGAGGTCTCCACAGTACATCGATGTTGTCGCCAGTGGTCGGCGGAAGGTGCACGTGCACGTGCCCGTCGACCTGGGACCGGACCGCAGCGACGCACGCCAAGACCGTAGGATCCTACGCAGTGCCGTAGGGGACCGCACCACCACTTCCCAGCAAATTAGGGGCACTGTTGCTCCAGGGGTATTGGCGAGGACCATTCGCAACCGTCTCCATGAAGCTGGGCTATGGTCCTGCACACCGTTTGGCCGTCTTCCGCTCACGCCCCAACATCGTGCAGCCTGCCTCCAGTGTTGCCGCGACAGGCGTGAATGGAGGGACGAATGGAGACGTGTCGTCTTCAGCGATGAGAGTCGCTTCCTGCCTTGGTGCCAATGATGGTCGTATGCGTGTTTGGCGCCGTGCAGGTGAGCGCCACAATCAGGATTGCATACGACCGAGGCACACAGGGCCAACACCCGGCATCATGGTGTGGGGAGCGATCTCCTACACTGGCCGTACACCTCTGGTGATCGTCGAGGACCACTGGTGATCATCGAGGGGACACTGAATAGTGCACGGTACATCCAAACCGTCATCGAACCCATCGTTCTACCATTCCTAGACCGGCAAGGGAACTTGCTGTTCCAACAGGACAATGCACGTCCGCATGTATCCCACGCCACCCAACGTGCTCTAGAAGGTGTAAGTCAACTACCCTGGCCAACAAGATCTCCGGATCTGTCCCCCATTGAGCATGTTTGGGACTGGATGAAGCGTCGTCCCACTCTGTCTGCACGTCCAGCACGAATGCTGGTCCAACTGTGGCGCCAGGTGGAAATGGCATGGCAAGCCATTCCACAGGACTACATCCAGCATCTCTACGATCGTCTCCATGGGAGAATAGCAGCCTGCATTGCTGCGAAAGGTGGATATACACTGTACTAGTGCCGACATTGTGCATGCTCTGTTGCCTGTGTCAATGTGCCTGTGGTTCTGTCAGTGTGATCATGTGATGTATCTGACCCCAGGAATGTGCCAATAAAGTTTCCCATTCCTGGGACAATGAATTCACGGTGTTCTTATTTCAATTTCCAGGAGTGTAGTTCAGAAGCAGGATGATCCTCGTCCACACTTTTTTCTGAATTAAGGTTTTCCTCCCCAGGTCAACAACCTGTCTATAATGAAGAGGATGAATTAGAAACTCGTGCTGGTAATATGGAAAGTGATGTTTCTGCTTGGTGTTGCCACTGAGGAGGATCTCAGAGTTGGGGAAGGGGCAGAATGTTTCTCTTTATTTGTCTTCTTAATTGCTTTGTGTTTGTTGGACAAGGATCTGGACTTTCGCTGGCCAGAGGTAAGCAGGAAATCTTTTCAGGGGCATTTTTTCTCAAATTTCCATTTTCCTTTATGAGTTATGAGAGAGACTTTCTATGTTTTGCTGAAGGTTTTCTAGTATGCTGTTCAGATACAATAGTCACAGATGAGGACGCTCCTTTAGTACTCAGGGATCTCTGACACTAAACTGGAGGTTGCAGGTCTGTGTGGTAAAACGTTTGTTTGTTTGTGGCATAGTGAGGACAGTACTGCAGTTGCTGGATGGTGGTAAGGAAGGCTTCCAAATGGCAAATATTCTCCAAGCAATAGAAAGGAAGACACTTTCCTTTACTGGCATCTTCTGTATCTGTGTAGTAACATTGCAGAAGGAAGGGGATGCAATCTTACTCGTGAGCATCTCTGCCACAAATTACAGATTTTGCTTCATTTTCGTGGGATATACGAGTATGTTTGTAGTATTGACTCTGGTAACAACACACCAGGTTAAATATATAGGGTCTTACATATACAAGGTATAGCTACAGATACACACCAGTTTGTTAGTTATCTTCTTGGTAACTTGATGAACTGCTTTTAACCCCCTCATCAGAATATAACTTCAGAATATAACCTTGGATTTCCAACTTGGTTATACCATCATGACTCAGACAGTAATAACACCATGTGAGTAATTCAGTGGTTGATGGGCATCTATACAAATATAGTCCTGGTGATGGCACTGTCCATTTGAATTAATGGTTCTGTCAACTGTTGCAGTATTTATTAGGAAACTAGTTTCACACCTTACAAGTTCATTTTCAAGCCTGGCCTGAGGCTGCACTGACAGTGCCTGATCTTAATATTAAACATTGAGTGGCAACACCTACCATGACTATATGTTGTTGTTGTGGTCTTCAGTCCTGAGACTGGTTTCATGCAGCTCTCCATGCTACTCTATCCTGTGCAAGCTGCTTCATCTCCCAGTAACTACTGCAGCCTACATCCTTCTGAATCTGCTTAGTGTATTCATCTCTTGGTCTCCCTCTATGATTTTTACCCTCCACGCTGCCCTCCCGTACTAAATTGGTGATCCCTTGATGCCTCAGAACATGTCCTACCAATCGATCCCTTCTTCTGGTCAAGTTGTGTCACAAACTTCTCTTCTCCCCAATTCTATTCAATACCTACTCATTAGTTATGTGATCTACCCATCTAATCTTCGGCATTCTTCTGTAGCACCACATTTCGAAAGCTTCTACTCTCTTCTTGTCTAAACCTATTATCGTCCATGTTCCACTTCCATACATGGCTACACTCCATACAAATACTTTCAGAAACGACTTCCTGACACTTACATCTATACTCGATGTTAACAAATTTCTCTTCTTCAGAAACGCTTTCCTTGCCATTGCCAGTCTACATTTTATATCCTCTCTACTTCGACCATCATCAGTTATTTTGCTCCCCAAATAGCAAAACTCCTTTACTACTTTAAGTGTCTCATTTCCTAATATTATTCCCTCAGCATCATCCGACTTAATTCGACTACATTCCATTATCCTTGTTTTGCTTTTGTAGATGTTCATCTTATAGCCTCCCTTCAAGACACTGTCCATTCCATTCAACTGCTACATCTACATCTATCTACATCTACATCCATACTCCGCAAGCCACCTGACGGTGTGTGGCGGAGGGTACCCTGAGTACCTCTATCAGTTCTCCCTTCTATTCCAGTCTCGTATTGTACGTGGAAAGAAGGATTGTCGGTATGCTCCTGTGTGGGCTCTAATCTCTCTGATTTTATCCTCATGGTCTCTTCGCGAGATATACATAGGAGGGAGCAATATACTGCTTGACTCTTCGGTGAAGGTATCTTCTCGAAACTTTAACAAAAGCCCGTACCGAGCTACTGAGTGTCTCTCCTGCAGAGTCTTCCACTGGAGTTTATCTATCATCTCCGTAACGCTTTCGCAATTACTAAATGATCCTGTAACGAAGCGCGCTGCTCTGCGTTGGATCTTCTCTATCTCTTCTATCAACCCTACCTGGTGCGGATCCCACACTGCTGAGCAGTATTCAAGCATTGGGCGAACAAGCGTACTGTAACCTACTTCCTTTGTCCTTCCAAGTCCTTTGCTTTCTCTGACAGAATTACAATGTCATCGGAGAGCCTCAAAGTTTTTATTTCTTTTCCATGGATTTTACTACCTGCTCCGAACATTTCTTTTGTTTCCTTTACTGCTTGCTCAGTATATAGATTGAATAACATCGGGGATAGGCTATGACCCTGTTTCACTCCCTTCCCAACCACTGCTTCCCTTTCATGTCCCTCGACTCTTGCAACTGCCATCTGCTTTCTGTACAAATTGTAAATAGCCTTTGCTCCCTGTATTTTACCCCTGCCACCTTCAGAATTTGAAAGAGAGTATTCCAGTCAACATTGTCAAAAGCATTCTCTAAGTCTACAAATGTTAGAAATGTAAGTTTGCCTTTCCTTAATTTATTTTCTAAGATAAGTCATAGCGTCAGTATTGCCTCACGTGTTCCAACATTTCTACGGAATCCAAACTGATCTTCCCCAAGGTCAGCTTCTATCAGGTTTTCCATTCATCTGTAAAGAATTCGTGTAAGTATTTTGCAGCTGTGACTTATTAAACTGATAGTTTGGTAATTTTCACATCTGTCAACACCTGCTTTCTTTGGGATTGGAATTATTATATTCTTCTTAAAGTCTGAGGGGATTTCACCTGTCTGATACATCTTGCTCACTAGATGGTAGAGTTTTGTAAAGACTGGCTCTCCCACGGCTGTCAGTAGCTCTAATGGAATGTTGTCTACTCCCGGGGCCTAGTTTCGACTTAGGTCATTCAGTGCTCTGTCAAACTCTTCACGCAGTATCATACCTCTCATTTCATCTTCATCTACCTCCTCTTCCATTTCCATAATGTTGTCCTCAAGAACATCACCCCTGTATAGACCCTCTACATACTCCTTCCACCTTTCTGCTTTCCCTTCTTTGCTTAGAACTGGGTTTCCATCTGAGCTCTTGATGTTCATACAAGTGGTTCTCTTTTCTCCAAAGGTCTCTCTAATTTTCCTGTAGGCAGTATCTATCTTACCCCTCATGAGATAAGCCTCTACATCCTTGCATTTGTCCTCTAGCCTTCCCTGCTTAGCCATTTTGCACTTCCTGTCGATCTCATTTTTGAGACGTTTGTATTCCTTTTTGCCTGCTTCACTTACTGCATTTTTGTATTTTCTCCTTTCATCAATTAAATTCAGTATCTCTTCTGTTAGCCAAGGATTTCTACTAGCCCTCGTCTTTTTACCTACTTGATCCTCTGCTGCCTTCACTATTTCATTCCTCAAAGCCACCCATTCTTCTTCTACTGTATTTCTTTCCCCCATTCCTGTCAATTGCTCCCGTATGCACTCCCTGAAACTCGGTACAACCTCTGGTTCTTTCAGTTTATCCAGGTCCCATCTCCTTAAATTCCCACCTTCTTGCAGTTTCTACAGTTTTAAGCTATAGTTCATAACCAATAGATTGTCAGAGTCCACATCAGTCCCTGGAAATGTCTTACAATTTAAAACCTGGTTCCTAAATCTCTGTCTTACCATTACATAATCTATCTGAAACCTTCTAGTATCTCCAGGGTTCTTCCACGTATACAACTTTCTTTCATGATTCTTGAACCAAGTGTTAGCTATGATTAAGTTATGCTCTGTGCAAAATTCTACCAGGCGGCTTGCTCTTGCATTTCTTAGACCCAATCCATATTCACCTACTATGTTTCCTTCTCTTCCTTTTCCTACTGTTGAATTCAAGTCACCCACGACTATTAAATTTTCACCTCCCTTCACTACCTGAATAATTTCTTTTATCTCGTCATACATTTCATCAATTTCTTCATCATCTGCAGAGCTAGTTGGCATATAAACTTGTACTACTGTAGTAAGCGTGGGCTTTGTGTCTATCTTGGCCACAATAATGTGTTCACTATGCTGTTTTTAGTAGCTTACCCGCATTCCTGTTTTTTTTATTCATTATTAAACCTACTCCTGCATTACCCCTATTTGATTTTGTATTTATAACTCTGTATTCACCTGACCAAATATCTTGTTCCTCCTGCCACCGAACTTCACTAATTCCCACTATATCTAATTTTAACCTACCCATTTCCCTTTTTAAATTTTCTAACCTATCTGCCCGATTAAGGTATCTGACATTCCACGCTCTGATTTGTAGAACACCAGTTTTCTTTCTGCTGATAACAACGTCCTCTTGAGTAGTGCCCGACCGGAGACCCGAATGGGGGACTATTTTACCTTCGGAATATTTTACCCTTCCATTGTGGTTGCACCTATGGTATGGCTATCTGTATCGTTGAGGCACGCAAGCCTCCCCACCAACGGTGAGGTCCATGGTTCATGGGGTGGCCATGACTATAAACAAGCCAAAATTACAAACTCACTCATTAATAAATGTGTTAAGGAATTTAAATAAAGTTGTTGCTCTCTGTCAACAAAATGTTGAAACTGAATAATGTTGTTGTGGTTATCAGTTGAGAAACTGGTTTGGTGCACCTCTCCATGCTACTCTATCTTGTGCAAGCTGCTTCATCTCCCAGTACCTACTGCAACCTACATCTTTCTGAATCTACTAAGTGTATTCATCTTGGTCTCCCTCAATGATTTTTACCCTCCATGCTGCCCTCCAATACTATACTGGTGATCCCCTTGATGCCTCAGAACATGTCCTACCAACTGATCCCTTCTTCTAGTCAAGTTGTGCCACAAACTCCTCTTCTCCCCAATTCTATTCAATACCTCCTCATTCTCTATTCTCCTCTTGTCCAAACTATTTATCGTCCATGTTTCACTTCCATGCATGGCTACACTCCATACAAATACTTTCAGAAATGACTTCCTGACACTTAAACCTATACTCAATGTTAACAAATTTCTCTTCTTCATAAACGCTTTCCTTGGCATTGCCAGTCTACATTTTATGTCCTCTCTACTTCGACCATCATCACTTATTTTGCTCCCCAAATAGCAAAACTCATCTGCTACTTTAAGTGTCTCATTTCCTAACCTGATTCCCTCAGCATCACCTTATCTAATTCGACTACACTCTATTATCCTTGGTTTGCTTTTGTTGATGTTCATCTTATATCCGCCTTTCAAGACATTGTCCGTTCCGTTCAACTGCTCTTCCAGGTCCTTTGCTGTCTCTGACAGAATTACAGTGTTATCGGCAAACCTCAAAGTTTCTATTTCTTCTCCATGGATTTAAATTCCTACTCAAAATTTTTGTTTTGTTTCCTTTACTGCTTGCTCAGTATACAGATTGCATACCTTAGGGGATGGGCTACAACCCTGTCTCACTCCTTTCCCAACCACTGATTCCCTTTCATGCCCCTCGACCCTTATAACTGCCATCTGGTTTCTGTACAAATTGTAAATAGCCTTTTGCTCCCTATAATTTAACCCTGCCACCTTCAGAATTTTAAAGAGAGATTACAGTCAACACTTTAAAAAGTGAATAATAGAGCTCCATACTCTAGATGGGTGCATGACTACATTGAGGCTGTTATTGTGTCTATTACTCACCAACAGACAATCAGATTAACATTTAACAAAACACAGAAATATTTCTATGCATAACACTATTAGGTAGTGTGCTGCAGCTGGAAGAGTTGCTATTTTCTTGGCTTCATTCCACTTCCATTTGTTTAACAGAAACTGCATAGATAAATTTTGTGTACTCATTATGGTTTGATTGCCATGACTGCCAGCATCTCTGATGACATGCTCCATCCCTATAGGTGTTCCCCCACATTGGTACCAACCCACCTCTGCTGATTCCAACTCCCAAATGCCAAGCACATGGACCAACTACTGGTTCACAAGGTATCAGCTTAGGCCCTTCCCTGGGCCTTGTCTTTAGCGGGGATACATATAAGCTTACCTGTCAACCTGGAATCTGTAAATTATGCTTTACCCAATTACCCTTTATGAATTAAATATGTGAACCACAGGGAGTAGAAGAGGTAAAAAGGAAGACCTCAAACACTGAAATGAAGGAAGAACATAGGAAGTCTGTGAATAAGAAAAGACAGCCTGCTCATGGGAGTAGGTGGCAGTGTCAGAAGTGGGCACGAGGGCTAAGTGGGAAACATGAAGACAGACATTAGGGCCTGACATAGAGAAAGAGAAGCAATGTCACAGCCAGCTGGGGACCCAGTAGGGACCACACTTACCAGGCGTGACCCTCCTAGGTCAGGAAGGGGTGGGGAGGGGGTGAGAGGAAGAAAGTAGAAGGATAGACCTGCAAGCACTTGAGTCCTGTTTTTGCCTAGCACATATTCATAAAATAATTGTAAGCTCACTGGAGGTCCAATGAGTCTAAAAGGAGTGGTGTACCACTCACAGCCAAGTAACACATAATGAGAACAGTGGTCATGAAGACTGACAGGGAACCAAGTACCATACCTTTCAATGACAAAGTTTAAAAGCTGACAGAACTGTTATTGTAGCAACTGAAGATCCATCTCAACCAGTCTTCAAATTAACATTTCAAAGGGACCTATATACAACTGACATCTTGAAATGGTTACCTCAAAAAAGGTCACTGCTAAAAGTGCATATGGGGCTTCCATATTCAATGGTCCAAATACCATAGGAACTGAACGGGAGATAAATGGACACATTAGTATAGTCCCGTGAGTCATGATTTTATATCTTTTTAAATGATTCAATACGCCAAGTGCATCAATAACTCAAAGAGGCATTTAACCTTCAGCGCCTGGAGCGTGCAATTCAGGACAGAGGAAATAATTCTGGGAGCATTTTTTTTAATCCATGATTTGGTCCACTAATTAAGGATATTGTGAATGTGAACCAAGAACTTTATTCCAGCATTCTCAGTGACAAAGTGTTCTTCCACATATTCATGATAAGTACAATGTGGGCACTCTGTCTTAAAAGATCCCAACAGTCATGTTCTCATTGCTGCATGCTTCCATTCCTGGTTTAATTAACACTCAGGCACCATATCACACCTTGGCCACTAAATCATCAGATCTTAATGCAAATGGACCATTTGAAACTTGGGATAAAACGTAGTAATTAACATCTCTCTCTTGAAGGTGTGCACAGCATACGTATTGGGACTTTAAGGTTTCAATAACAATAGCAATAACATAGTGCGCCGCCCCCCCCCCCCTCCCACTTAAGCTCATATTCTTTACTTTGTTTATCCCACAGTGTTGTTGGTGATGTCATTCGCTGGTCATTTCTTGAAGGTCAGATCTCCACCATGTTAATAACATCATCCATTAACTGGCTCAGTATCGTGCTGTTATCTAAGCACAGTTCTTAAAAGTCTAACATTGAATATGAACCAAGACATTGTAAATCCATATAAATTCGAAAGGAAATAAAACTGTTTAGCATTACAGTAGCTTCAATTTCAACTAATTATCGAATTACTTAGTTGCAAGAAATAGAAGGTCTTCTTAAATAGAAAGTAAGTTGCAACAATTACGGTAAATAGCTTTCTGGCTTGAAATGTGCAGTTAACTGTTATTCCTTGATAAATATAGCGATTATGTGTGACTATTATGCAAGTGGTAGGTAACAGAGAGGAGACTTTTATGTAACTGAAGGAACAGAGCTTTCTTGCAAATTTTTATTATATTCAGAGCAGCCTATCTATGCACAAATAGCATATAACTAAATAGCTATAACACAGTGATATGACTGTAGCTGTTAATGTATAATTTGACTAGTTACACATCTTTGAAAGTTCTCTTTCGTAGTGGAATCTAAAGGACATGAGTGGATAGTGCTTGAGCAAAGCAAATATTTCTTGCCTAAAGGATAATTTGTCTTAGAAAATTAAAACATTTAAGGGATATAAACTGAAATTAAAAGGCAATGCCATCAGTTAAGGATACAATCGTTCTCCATTCAGTTTGTTACATGGATTCGACATCTTGAATCTTACTGAATCCGAAAGATTCCTCAGGTATAAGATTTATATTTATGATAATGGGTAGTAAGATCAATCGTCACTTTCTTAATAATACTTTGAAGGATGATAAGCAGCTAAAGCGAATTAACTGAATCTACCGATACCGGTATGGAATAGGTTAGAAGTCGACAGTTTGGTTGTGAGTTTGCGAAGTTGCGTCAAAGGTTTCAGTTAACATGGGAGCACTACTGTGTGGTTTCCAAAATTTAATCCTCGATAAAAGCACTCCACTTACCTGTTTATTGGAATCATCAAAAAATACATTTGTAACTTTGCTCACAGCTTCGAAACGGATAGGATTCGGTGAAAGCTCCAAATAATATTTCTCCCGACTGGTATCTGCAGCCATTCTTCTTTTTCACTTCCGACTCCTCCCCATACACACACAACGAAAACACGCCACCACTTCAATGACAGAAGTACATAAACAATTCACTGATTACGTTCGAGACAATCGATTAAGCCACATCGCATCGAAATAGAGTTAAAAGATCGATTTACTATCGACATGTTCAACATTTTTACAGCATTGGTCAGTACACTAGCAAACAGTGCCAACCCCGATTTTTACGCTGAATGAAAAATTGTACTATGTTTAAATAAAAATGAGCACTAGAGATCGCAATAATATTTCTTTATTAACTAGTTTCGGCTTATCTCACAGTCATCTACAGAATTATTGGCCCCCTATGGCTGGTGCTGGCGGTTCCTCGGTTTTCTTGTGATACCACGATGATACACATAGGGGACCAGTAATTCTGAAGATGGCTTTGACATAAGCCGAAACAGGTAAATGGTTCAAATGGCTCTGAGCGCTATGGGACTTAACATCTGAGACTATCAGTCTCCTAGAACTTACAACTACTTAAACCTAACTACTGTAACCTAAGGACATCACACACGTCCATGCCCGAGGCAGGATTCGAAACTGCGACCATAGCAGTCACGCGGTCCCGGACTTAAGCGCCAAGAACCGGGCGGCCACAGCGGCCAGCTATTTAGTAGTACTTCTTCGGATTCATAGAGCGTATTTGTGACGTATTGCAAGCTGCATTAAGCCGGGTTCACACAGACAACAAAAGTATCGCCACTGCTAATGGCGAACTTCAGTTGCTTTGTAGTTGCACGTGTGAACTCCTAGTTTTCGGTGGCGCCATTTAAGAAGCGCAACTTTTCTCACGCCACAAAAAGTTGAACTTGGCTCTACTTTGTTGCTCCATTTTGCCTTCTCCACAATCGAATAGCGTCATTCGATTGCTATCTCGTGGCTGCATTCAAACCTTTCTAGTGCGTCTTCGTTCGCAGATAGTGCTTTTGTTTCTGCGTTTGTTATTAATATGTTGAAAAAATGGTCAACAGCGACAATTATGAGATTCTTGGAGATGTATCAAGAACGAGAATGCCTTTGGAACCACAAAAGGGAATCATACAAAGACAGAAATTTGAGAGCTGCTGCATTAATTGAAATAGTAAACAGTATGCGTGAATATGTACCTGGAACTGATGTAGCTACAATAAAATTAAAAATTCGAAGCATTCGAAATGCTTACATGAATGAACATAAAAAAGTACTGAAATCACTTAAGAGTGGTGCGTCTACAGAAGGTATTTATAAACCCAGCCTTGCTTGGCTTGAAGCTGCAGACCGGTTATTAAAACATGTAGTCGAGACAAGAGAGACGAGAAACACTTTGGTAAGTAATATTTTACATTTATTATGTTTCCAAAACATCTTATTTAGTAATATGTACAGCCGTTTAATCAGGTGAGACAGGTGACGCCATTTTGCAAACTGCGCAGTTACGAAGAATTTGTGGCGTCCTGTGTGAACGGTAGCCCACAGTGCCACTTCAGAATGACTTGACTTGTGGCGATACATTCGTTGCGTGTGTAAACCCGGCTTTAGTCAAGTGGGACTGGATGGGAATATTTTAATAAATCAAATGCAGAAATAATCCTTAGAATGTTATCTTTAATTACCAAAATTCACTTTTCCACATAATCACCTGCCAGTTGGATACATTTCTGACAACAGCGAACAAGTTTCCTGAAGCCACCACAAAAGAAATCGACACTCTGTTTCCACAACCACAGTCTCATGGTTCTCTCAACATGGTGGTGAGATTCAGTCTCTGAAGTGGCATGTGAAGTGTGTGGTTTGGCATTGTCATACTGCAGGAAAACATTTCCCTTTTTTAAAAAAAAATCCTTGTTAGCCATCGTTTCAGAGTTCTCAGCATAGTGATGTAATGCTCTGTATTTATTGCTGTTCCACAATCAAGGAAATCGACATTGAAATCCCATCTGCGAGTACTGGGGCAAGGGTGGTTCTGGAACACTCTGCATTGTTGTCAGCTGTATCCAAGATGGCGGCGATGATGTCATCCAATGTTGTTGTAGTTGTCTTCAGTCCTGAGACTGGTTTGACGCAGCTCTCCATGCTACTCTATCCTGTGCAAGCTGCTTCATCTCCCAGTACCTACTGCAACCTACATCCTTCTGAATCTGCTTAGTGTACTCATCTCTCGGTCTCCCTCTACGATTTTTACCCTCCACGCTGCCCTCCAATGCTAAATTTGTGATCCCTTGGTGCCTCAAAACATGTCCTACCAACCGATCCCTTCTTCTAGTCAAGTTGTGCCACAAACTTCTCTTCTCCCCAATCCTATTCAATACCTCCTCATTAGTTACGTGATTTATCCACCTTATCTTCAGTATTCTTCTGTAGTACCACATTTCGAAAGCTTCTATTCTCTTCTTGTCCAAACTAGTTATCGTCCATGTTTCACTTCCATACATGGCTACACTCCAAACAAATACTTTCAGAAACGACTTCCTGATACATAAATCTATATTCGATGTTAACAAATTTCTCTTCTTCAGAAACGCTTTCCTTGCCATTGCCAGTCTACATTTTATATCCGCTCTACTTCGACCATCATCAGTTATTTTACTTCCTAAATAGCAAAACTCCTTTACTACTTTAAGTGTCTCATTTCCTAATCTAATACCCTCAGCATCACCCGATTTAATTTGACTACATTCCATTATCCTCGTTTTGCTTTTGTTAATGTTCATCTTATATCCTCCTTTCAAGACACTGTCCATTCCGTTCAACTGCTCTTCCAAGTCCTTTGTCGTCTCTGACAGAATTACAATGTCATCAGCGAACCTCAAAGTTTTTACTTCGTTTCCATGAATTTTAATACCTACTCCAAATTTTTCTTTTGTTTCCTTTACTGCTTGCTCAATATACAGATTGAATAACATCGGGGAGAGGCTACAACCCTGTCTCACTCCTTTCCCAACCACTGCTTCCCTTTCATGCCCCTCGACTCTTATTACTGCCATCTGGTTTCTGTACAAATTATAAATAGCCTTTCGCTCCCTGTATTTTACCCCTGCCACCTTTAGAATTTGAAAAAGAGTATTCCAGTGAACATTGTCAAAAGCTTTCTCTAAGTCTACAAATGCTAGAAACGTAGGTTTGCCTTTTCTCAATCTTTCTTCTAAGATAAGTCGTAAGGTCAGTATTGCCTCACGTGTTCCAACATTTCGACGGAATCCAAACTGATCCTCCCCGAGGTCTGCATCTACCAGTTTTTCCATTCGTCTGTAAAGAATTCGCGTTAGTATTTTGCAGCCGTGGCTTATTAAACTGATAGTTCGGTAATTTTCACATCTGTCAGCACCTGCTTTCTTTGGGATTGGAATTATTATATTCTTCTTGAAGTCTGAGGGTACTTCGCCTGTCTCATACATCTTGCTCACCAGCTGGTAGAGTTTTGTCATGACTGGTTCTCCCAAGGCCGTCAGTAGTTCTAACGGAATGTTGTCTACTCCGGGGGCCTTGTTTCGACTCAGGTCTTTCAGTGCTCTGTCAAACTCTTCACGCAGTATCGTATCTCCCATTTCGTCTTCATCTACATCCTCTTCTATTTCCATAATATTATCCTCAAGTACATCACCCTTGTATAAGCCTTCTATATACTCCTTCCACCTTTCTGCCTTCCCTTCTTTGCTTAGAACTGGGTTTCCATCTGAGCTCTTGATATTCATACACGTGGTTCTCTTCTCTCCAAAGGTCTCTTTAATTTTCCTGTAGGCAGTATCTATCTTACCCCTAGTGAGATAAGCTTCTACATCCTTACATTTGTCCTCTAGCCATCCCTGTTTAGCCATTTTGCACTTCCTGTCGATCTCATTTTTGAGACGTTTGTATTCCTTTTTGCCTGCTTCATTTACTGCATTTTTATATTTTCTCCTTTCATCAATTAAATTCAATATTTCTTCTGTTACCCAAGGATTTCTAGCAGCCCTCGTCTTTGTACCTACTTTATCCTCTGCTGCCTTCACTACTATATCCCTCAGAGCTACCCATTCTTCTTCTACTGTATTTCTTTCCCCTATTCCTGTCAATTGTTCCCTTATGCTCTCTCTGAAACTCTGTACAAACTCTGGTTCTTTCAGTTTATCCAGGTCCCATCTCCTTAATTTCTCACATTTTTGCAGTTTCTTCAGTTTTAATCTACAGGTCATAACCAATAGATTGTGGTCAGAGTCCACATCTCCCCCTGGAAATGTCTTACAACTTAAAACCTGTTTCCTAAATCTCTGTCTTACCATTATATAATCTATCTGATACCTTTTAGTATCTCCAGGGTTCTTCCACGTATACAACCTTCTTTCATGATTCTTAAACCAAGTGTTAGCTATGATTAAGTTGTGCTCTGTGCAAAATTCTACTAGGCGGCTTCCTCTTTCATTTCTTAGCCCCAATCCATATTCACCTACTATGTTTCCTTCTCTCCCTTTTCCTACACTCGAATTCCAGTCACCCATTACTATTAAATTTTCGTCTCCCTTCACTATCTGAATAATTTCTTTTATTTCATCGTACATTTCTTCAATTTCTTCATCATCTGCAGAGCTAGTTGGCATATAAACTCGTACTACTGTAGTAGGTGTCTATCTTGGCCACAATAATGCGTTCACTATGCTGTTTGTAGTAGCTTACCTGCATTCCTATTTTCCTATTCATTATTAAACCTACTCCTGCATTACCCCTATTTGATTTTGTGTTTATAACCCTGTAGTCACCTGACCAGAAGTCTTGTTCCTCCTGCCACCGAACCTCACTAATTCCCACTATATCTAACTTTAACCTATCCATTTCCCTTTTTAAATTTTCTAACCTACCTGCCTGATTAAGGGATCTGACATTCCACGCTCCGATCCGTAGAATGCCAGTTTTCTTTCTCCTGATAACGACATCCTCCTGAGTAGTCCCCGCCCGGAGATCCGAATGGGGGACTATTTTACCTCCGGAATATTTTACCCAAGAGGATGCCATCATCATTTAATCATACAGTAAAGCTGCATGTCCTCGGGAAAAATTACGGCTGTAGTTTCCCCTTGCTTTCAGCCGTTCGCAGTACCAGCACAGCAAGGCCGTTTTGGTTAATGTTGCAAGGCCAGATCAGTCAATCATCCAGACTGTTGCCCCTGCAACTACTGAAAAGGCTGCTGCCCCTCTTCAGGAACCACACGTTTGTCTGGCCTCCCAACAGATACCCCTCCGTTGTGGTTGCACCTACGGTACGGCCATCTATATCGCTGAGGCACGCAAGCCTCCCCACCAACGGCAAGGTCCATGGTTCATGGCGTTGTATAGACTTGGCAACATCGCAAGACGTCATTCAAGATGGAGAATTTCGGCGGGAAGCTTGAATTTTGGTGAGAAAGTGCCACACCCCACCTCCATAAGAAAAATGGCAGGAAGTTTAAATTCCAACACGATAATGCACCACACCAAGGTTATCTCTACAAAGCAAAGAAAATCTTGGGAAGATAGCACACTTGGGCTACCTCCATTAACCTAAGTCACCCGACCGCCACTTCCTCCTATGAACTGGCGCTAAGTTAGAATTTTGGCGGTAAACAAAGGTCAATTCCCATATCTCTACTACGCTAAGAAAAGGACACTTGTACTAACCTCTGTCACGCAACCGCCACTCCCTCCTAGTGATTCGTGGGGAAAGGACTTGCACATAAGTCTTTATTTAATCATTTTCGTGCAGTACGGCCATCTAGTGTGCTCACGATGAGACGTAGTACACATCCCCACCAGCAGAGGGCGCTCCCATTTGGGACGTAATCCAAGATTGCGTTAAACAGTGGATTCACCAAGTGCTCGAAACTGCAACTGACTTAGTACACAGTACTGGCACCAGAGAGAGCTGTCGTCCGTGACGTCATGTAATGACACGACTACCGTTATTCAGGATGTTGGCATACATTGTGTTCACCACGAGGCCTAGTACACATTGACTCCACCAGAGAACGCTACAATGGACTTGGAATGAATTTTCGTGAATGTCACACGCACTTGGACTTGGAAGGAAATACTTTAACTCTCCACCACGATCCTCAACTGTCCGCCACATCCTCTTACCAACCCATGTTGTTGGCTAACGTACACTAATGTTCACTAAATTGTACTAATGTGTACTAACGAGCACTTACGTGTACTAATGTTCACAGTGAATGACGTCATCCAAGACGGTTGGAGGGAAATGGCGGGAAAACGACTCTGCCTATGATGCACATAAGTTTTTATTTTGCAAACAATGACTTCACTATGAGAAGACTTCACTCCAACTGACCTAGTACACATTACTGCCTCCAGAGGGTACTGTCATCTGTCCTGTGACCTAATTCCAGAGATGGTGGTCTGTAGGGGGGAAAATGACTCAGGCTGCGCTGTGTAGCTGGAGAGAGTAAGGAAGCAGTGCACTCTATTCATTTAGGAACATTTTATTTAGGGATGGAATATATTTACCACACTGACAAATAACACTCGCCCTTATGTGCCTCGGGTCACAATACAGTCTACAGATAGTCAAGTAATTCCTAATTTTCCCAAATAATTTCTGTACAGACCAGAAACAGTTCCTAAATAATGCAACACAGTGATGTGTAGACATGCTCAGTACTCATAAACTGTCCAAATAATGCATATCACAACCCACAGAACTGCTTCCAAAATAATGCAAACAACTCGCGCAAACACCCTCCGTCACCCCCCTGTCCAGCAGAGCGCACAGGAGGTTAGTGGCAACCCCCACCAAGTGACGTGGCCATCAACAACACACAGCTGCCCTCAAGCACGAGGTGGCGACATCCCATTCATACTTGACAATTGACAAATTCCTATCCAAATACGTGTTCACCTAGACACCGGTGCAGACGCATCTGCGGCGCGCACAGCCGCAAGCCAATGCTGGACACAGGTGGAAGTTCCCTCTAACACAACATATGAGCTGCGTTCAGCCGTGCATACCCGCAAAACGTCCGCTTGGCGACTTGCCATCTAAATGTTCTCAATGTTCTTCTTATATCACATGGCTTTGTAAAAAAATAACAGCCAAGTCGACCTCTCGGGAATTGTATAGTGTCCCAGAAATAGTTAACGATCACTTCCTTGCTGTCTCAGCTTGTATGATGGAAATTCTTGCCCTAGCAGAATCTGTTAACAAAAATAACGACGAATAAACTCTTCCCAGTGCTTCTATTGTTATAGCTTTCATGCTCTCAACATACGCAAATGATCTCACCACTATGTAGAGGCTCCTATATCCCAGCACAAAAGATGTGAATAAATCGAGCATTATGATTGGCTTTTGTCGAATTTACCTGTCGAATTACTGATGCCACCAGTATCAAAGCACCGTCAGCCTTTTTTTTCCATTTGTAGACGAGACTTTCGGTGGTTATTTTACCAGATCAACATATTGCAAGAACAAGTAAACCTCGCAAAGTGCCATAAGTATCGTCAAATATGGAAAGACTCTTCATCACACTGCTCTCCCACTGAGAACAGGAGTTGAATATTAGACCGTGAAACCGACCTGCGACCCATCAATATATCAATGCATACACTATGTAACGTCAAATACTTAAAGACTCCTACTCAACTACATTGCTCCGCCACCGAGGACAGGAGATTAATATTAGTGGGTGAAACCGAGCTCCAACCCAGCTCTATATCACCACGTACTGTGTTGATTTAGTAAACATATAATTCATATCCTCCGCCACACAAAATCATCCCTTTTACATCAGAGCACCCTCAGCGGACCGAAGTCGCACTCAGAACTATTCTATCAATTCGCTACCGTCACCCCTCAGCACAAACACATTACAGTTTCTGCTTCTTGCTTGTTCGCTTTTCTACTCACGTCACCAGATATGTGGATTACAAGAACACACGTATTTTCACCATAATATTATACCATTTTCGCACTACTTCTCGATATCAAGCACTAGGCACAACCTACCAATCACTAGCGCAACGTAATTCCCAAGATATAACCTGGAAATTATTTCTCTACAAACCCCAAACTTTAGCGAGGTGCAGTGTGCTGTAAACCACAGAGTAACAAGAAACAAATAGAGGAAACTGATGTTCCCACTCTTGAACACTGAAGTCGGCTGTGTAACATATTCCAAATCATTCCTATAATTCACAAGCTAACTAAACTCTTTCGCATGTCTAGGGAACAGGCAAATATGTCTTCCACACACCACACTTAATCTTCTCTCAACTAAATAAAGACGTTAAATGGGCGGAAGCAGTCAACTGAACAATTTACATGAGAGGGAATAATGGTCCAGCGCAAATGCACCATCTTCTCAAATTTCCAGTGATCACAAAAGCCGCCCGACTCATACTAAGTATTAGTTTTCGCTATTCGGTCGTCTAGAGGACGGGAAAGTTAACTCAGATACATTCCTATGCTCCAAAGGCTCTGCATTCAGACGGCTGCTGCCGTTAATGGGAAATGTGAATCATTCCAACCACAGGCCATGCAAGCACGGAATCAATCTAGAAAACTGGTCACATATGTATTTTATCATTATACTTACAATTAAATGTTACAATCGTGCTCTCATTGAATGGTATTCGACAATGAGTATCGGATATACACCCTGCTATCGGCAGTGGCTCTAGAAATAGAAATTCCTGCCATTTTCTTAGCTTATTAGAGATAACCGCGGTGTGATGCATTATCCTGTTGGGATTTGAACTTTGCATCAGTTTTCTGGGGGATGTGACGGTCAGATGACTGAGGTGGCAGTCGGGTGACTTAGGTTAGTGGAGGTAAGCCAAGTGACCTATCTTACGGTGATTTTCTTAGCATAGTAGAGATAACTGAGATGTGATGCATTATCTTGTTGGAATTTGAACTTCCAGCCATTTTTCTGGGGGAGGTGGCGGTCGGGTGACTGCGGTTAGTCCAAGTGCCCTCTCTTTCCAGCAATTTTCTTAGGTTGGTAGCGAAACCCCAAGTGACCATTCTTTACTGCAAAAATTCAATCTTGGCACCAGTTTGTAGGAAGAAGGGTAGTAGGGGTAGCCCAAGTGAGCTATCTTCCAGCGATTTTCTTTGCTTAGTAGAGATAACTGTGGTGTGGTGCATTATTGTGTTGGAATTTGAACTTCCAGCCATTTTTCTTGGGGAGGGGGTGTGGCACTTTCTCGCCAAAATACGCCATCTTGAATGACGTCAAGGCCGCCATTTTGGATGGCGTCATGTGCTGTTGCCAAGTCTACACGATGCCATCTTGGATGACGTCATCGCCCTTTCCCTAATACTTCTGCGTCCCAGAACACTGTGGCCATGATTTTTCCAATTGAGGGCTGCATCTTGAATTTCATTTTCTGGGGAGATTCTCTCTGGGTCGTAATGGTGTACCCATATTTCGTCTCCTGCCACAGCTGAATGGAGAAAGGCATCACCGTCATTCTCGTAAGGCAAGAGGAGTTCCTGGCAAATTTCAAGTCTGTGTGCTTTCATTTCAGGAATCAGCATCCAGGGTACCCATCGTGCACAGATCTTTCGATAGCCCAGCAAAGCAATAATGTGATCCACACGTTCTTGTGAAATGCTTGCAGTTTCGCTTTGAGTGATACAACTATCATCCTGAATCTGTCAACTCAGTTGTTTGCTGTTACAGGATGTCCAACTCTTTGTTTGTCATGCAGGTCAGATGGTTCTGCCTCAACATCTTTAAACTTACTCGCCCAACGACGCACAGAACTCACATCAAAACAATCACTATAAAGTTCTTTCATTCTCTGATGAATCTCCGTTGGTGTGACACCTTCTGCTTCGAAGAATTCAATGAGTACATGTTGCTTAAAGAACATTGAACAACCATCTGCACATGGTTCCATACTTTACACTGTAACAACACAACCATTCAGTGCTAAGGCTTCCTGCCAAATGGAGCTGTAAACAAGAGGCTATGGAACAAGCCACTACCTGCTGCATAAAAATGCTGCCAACTATTGAAGAGTATCAAAGGTGGAGGCATTTCTTTTCAGCCAACCTTCGTATGTAATTGAGAGCAGAAAAAAAGGAAAAATTGCTGAAAAGTACAGAGTAGGCTTTCACAGCCGGGATTAGCTCCAACTAAAACTTCTCTCCTCTCAGTTCATTGTCAATATGTGAAACTTCCCCTAATGTTTCGTCTCCGACAGAGGGAGACAGTCTCAGAGATGAAGTGGTGGAGTGCATTGTTGGATGTGACAGACAACAACTGACAAGAAATTTCGTGGCAGATTAAAACGGTGTGCCAGACCGAGACTCGAACTTAGGACCTTTGCCTTTCGTGGGCAAGAGCTCCACCAATTGAGATACCCAAGCATGACTCACGACCCATCCTCACATCTTTAATTCTGCCACTACCTCATCTCCTACCTTTCAAACGTCACAGAAGCTCTCCTGCGTACCTTATGTAAAGGCTGCTTGTGTCTGTATATGTGCGGTTGGATATGTGTGTGTGTGCGAGTATATACCTTTCCCTTTTCCCCCCTAAGGTAAGTCTTTCCGCTCCCTTAATACCCACATCCTTCAGTCTTTCCCTCTCCTTCCCTCTTTCCTGATGCAACCATGGGTTGCGAAAGCTTGAATTTTGTATGTGTGTGTGTGTGTGTGTGTGTGTGTGTGTGTGTGTGTTTGTGTGTCTATCAATGTACCAACGCTTTCGTTTGGTAAGTTATATCATCTATATAATCAAAATATCCACGGGTGTACTGCCGGTCTATAGTGTCCAACGGTCACAATATTTCGGCGATCAAACATGTCGCCATCATCAGGTGAACTGACGGACTGAGCTCCTGTGAACGTGCCGGCACGGAGATCCGTACGCTATGGCTGCTCAGGGGGAACTGGGTTCGGTCGCGGCGGAGGCTGATTTAAATACCCTCCGCCCGCGGCGCGCTCCCTCCGCCGTCCGTGCCCCGCGCCACGGTAGCGCGGTAGAACAGATTGCGACGGCGTCTGAGATGACGTCGGTGTGATGGCTCTGTCCGCCGTGGTCGTCACAACTATGCGTTTGCTCGATTTACTCTTGATTAACCCAATCGCTGGTTCCCAAGCCTTGCTAAGATTATAGCCACAGTCACGGTTTATGAGGTCGTCATTGGTGCGAATTTCGATGGCCTCTCTAACAACGCTGTCCCAGTATATCGACGTCTGTACCAGAATCCTCGTGCGGTCATACTCCATAGCGTGATTTTCCGACAAACAATGTTCCGCGACCGCCGACTTGCTCGGATACATCAGTCGAGTGTGCCTCTGGTGTTCACGGCATCGATCCTCGACGGTACGCATCGTCTGACCAATATACGACTTGCCACATTGACACGGAATCTGGTACACGCCGGCCTTCCTCAAACCGAGGTCATCTTTGGCGCTCCCCACCAGTGCACGAGTTTTATTCGGAGGATAAAACACAGTTCCGACCCGGTGTTTCTTCAGAATGCGGGCGATTTTCCCCGAGAGTGCGCCTGTGTATGGAATAAATGCAATGCCTACCTCCTCCCTCGTGACTTCATCCATCTCAACAGGTTGTACTGCAGTGGTTGGGCGGAGAGCACGTTGGATCTGCCACTCTGAGTACCCATTCTTTCGAAACACAGTTCTCAGATATTCCAATTCCTGGGGTAGACTCTCTGTGTCAGAGATAGTGCGCGCCCTATGTACTAGAGTTTTAAGTACCCCATTCCTCTGTGAAGGGTGGTGGCAGCTGTCTGCGTGCAAATACAGATCAGTGTGTGTTGTCTTTCGATACACCCCATGACCTAGGGTGCCGTCAGCCCTTCTCCTGACCAAGACGTCAAGGAAAGGTAATTTACCCTCCGTTTCAGTCTCCATAGTGAATTTGATGTTGGGGTGTATGGAGTTTAGATGTGTAAGGAAGTCAAGGAGTTTATCCATACCATGTGGCCAGATGACGAACGTGTCGTCCACGTAACGGAAAAAGCAAGTAGGTTTCCATTCGGATGACGACAGGGCTTCCTCCTCGAAGTTCTCCATGTAGAAATTCGCTACCACCGGTGAGAGTGGGCTACCCATGGCGACTCCCTCCGTTTGTTCGTAGTATTCTTAATTAAAAAGAAAATACGTGGAAGTCAAGACATGCCTAAAAAGTTCAGTGGTATTCTCGTCAAACCTCTGACCAATCAACTCTAGCGACTCTCGCAGGGCTACCCTCGTAAACAAGGAAACGACGTCAAAACTCACCATGATATCTGACTCATCCAACCTGAAGCTATCAAGGCGTTTAACAAAATCCACGGAATTACGGATGTGATGAGGGCATTTACCCACATAAGGACTTAATATTCCCGTCAGGTATTTGGCCAACAAATATGTAGGTGCCCTGATGTTGCTGACAATGGGGCGTAATGGTACCCCCTCTTTGTGAACCTTCGGGAGTCCATATAGTCTAGGCGGTACCAGACCTTGGGGTAACAATTTCTTAGCGACACCCTCCGGTAAATCAGCGTCCTTGAGAAGAACCCTCGTCTTGTTCTCCACCTTCTTTGTAGGGTCAACGCTGATCTTCCGGTAGGAATCGTCATTTAGCAGGCTCTGCATCTTATCAGTGTAGTCCTTATGGGAGACAACAACTGTAGCATTGCCTTTGTCAGCCGGTAAGACAACAATTTCAGAGCGTTCTCTCAGATCACGAATGGCCGCCCTCTCTTTACTGCTGATATTTGACTTCATCGGCTTGGATTTCGTCAACGCACGACAAGTTTCACGAAGTATTTCCTCGGCTGATTCTGGCGGAAGTCGAGCTGCAACCTGTTCAACAGCACTAACAATTTCTGCGACCGGAGTGAACTTGGGGGTGGGAGCGAAGTTGAGACCTTTCTGCAAAACCGAGACCGCATCATCGCTCAACACCATGCCACTCAAATTGATGACAGTCTTGCACAGAACCTGCAGAGATGGTTTGTCAAGGAGACGTGAGAACTTAGCTGTTTGACGACCCGTAGCCTTCTTATGGGCGGAATCAGCTGACACCCAGGTGACACCAGCAATCCAATCACAGGAAAAAGAAGTGAACTTAGTAGCCAGTTGCAAATGTAATTTGAGTAATTCCTGTGAGATAAACTCAAGGCTCCGGCGAGTGAATTGCACTCTCTCACGTACCAATGCGAGGCTGGCTCGTTTCTTGATTCTCATTTGATGGAATAAATGCAGTGCCTACCTCCATACACAGGCGCACTCTCGGGGAAAATCGCCCGGATTCTGAAGAAACACCGCTTCGGAACTGTGTTTTGTCCTCCGAATAAAACTCGTGCACTGGTGGGGAGCGCCAAAGATGACCTCGGTTTGAGGAAGGCCGGCGTGTACCAGATTCCGTGTCAATGTGGCAAGTCGTATATTGGTCAGACGATGCGTACCGTCGAGGATCGATGCCGTGAACACCAGAGGCACACTCGACTGATGTATCCGAGCAAGTCGGCGGTCGCGGAACATTGTTTGTCGGAAAATCACGCTATGGAGTATGACCGCACGAGGATTCTGGTACAGACGTCGAGATACTGGGACAGCGTTGTTAGAGAGGCCATCGAAATTCGCACCAATGACGACCTCATAAACCGTGACTGTGGCTATAATCTTAGCAAGGCTTGGGAACCAGCGATTGGGTTAATCAAGAGTAAATCGAGCAAACGCATAGTTGTGACGACCACGGCGGACAGAGCCATCACACCGACGTCATCTCAGACGCCGTCGCAATCTGTTCCACCGCGCTACCGTGGCGCGGGGCACGGACGGCGGAGGGAGCGCGCCGCGGGCGGAGGGTATTTAAATCAGCCGCCGCCGCGACCAAATCCAGTTCCCCCTGAGCAGCCATAGCGTACGGATCTCCGTGCCGGCACGTTCACAGGAGCTCAGTCCGTCAGTTCACCTGATGATGGCGACATGTTTGATCGCCGAAATATTGTGCCCGTTGGACACTATAGACCGGCAGTACACCCGTGGATATTTTGATTATCAAATACGCCGGGAGAAACTCAAGAATCACATCATCTATATAGTTTTTTCATCTTGGCACGCGTTTTCCAGCAGGTGACAGCGCAGCAATGAATGAAGTAAGACTGACGTTTGAGCAGTGCAAGGCCATATTGAAGTGGTACTGGACGTATTAGAACAGGATGGAGGTACAATGGCAATGGTGTAATGTGCTCAAAACTCATTCACCAACATGTACAACAGTTTATCGTAGTCAGGATAAATTTGAAGCAGATGGTACTGTTCAGGATGTGCGTAAGGAAAAGTCTTGCCAACGAAAAATATCAACAAGTCCAGCTTCCATCACGGCTGTGATCCAACAATTCACTATATTACCTCAAAAATAAGTGAAGCAGTTGAAGCAGAGTGTACGTGAAAGCGGGGTAAGCTGATCAAGTACATGACGAATTCTGAAGGTTGCAAAGTGGAAAGTGTACATTCCGAGATCACTGTACGCTATGAATGAGGACGTGCTGGATTGAAGAATGGAGTACTGTGGTTGGTTTTAAAGCATGCTGTGCAGGGATGAACAGTGTGCACTGGTTGTTATTTGGTCTTATGTGGGTACTGAACAGTACTGTAACCGCCACAACTGTGTGGACTGGGTTCCTGAAGATCCTCACATTCACATGGACAAAAATATGAATCTACCAGGTGTTAATGTGTGGTGTGGTCTGCCATCATGCAGTTTGATTGGCACATTCTTTGAAGGTGCCATAACTGGTGAGCTGTATTTTCATATGCACCAAACATAAATTTGACATGCCACCTGAGACATGTTTGGAAATGAAAGTTTTTACTAACACCAAGAAGGCACTTCACCTCACCACCATACAGATGTCAGAACCGACTTAGATGAAAGTACCAACCACAGTCTCCACACCTTGCGCCTCTTGACTTCTACCTACAGAGACATTGCAAATTGAAGTTTATCATCTGAAGCCAGTTACACTGAATGAGCTACAAGAAACCTTTAAAGTGTCCTGTGTGGCTCTCACACTGGCAGCACTGACAGCAGTGGTTTTGTCAACAATTCAGTGGCATCGACAATTGGCTGCTAATGGGGGGTCACTTTGAACACACAAGAATTGTAACGGTATATGATTGTGTTCCATTAATACTGACTATCAAAGAGTGTCAACATTTTTCTGGGCCCCCTGTGTGTGTATGAATGTACTTTTCAGTGGGTATAATTTAATGTATGCATCAGTTCAAGAATAAAAAGCAATATTCTGGATTTATTTATTTTTGGGTGTGGCAAAGGCTTTATACAAGACGTTATGAGAGTCATTAGTTAACAGTTATTCATGCTAATCTTTTGCGTGTGAATCGTCTCTGTAGTTGAGCAACCAGCATAGATGGCTGTCATGCAGAGGGCCTGGGTCAGTGCTGCCCCAAGGACTTTTCCTTGGTGGGCTAACAAATATGGGGTGCATTCAGTGTCATGTTTCCAACTGAGAAGCCACTTGATTGAGACGTAACATGTTAGATATTGATGTGTAATAGTGGGACCTTACAGGGAACTCATACTGAGTGAGATTCAGTGTATCAAGTGAAAGGTATGAACAATAAATTTAACGTTTTGCTAAGTCAATTTCTTGCCCCATTTGAAGCAGTTTTTCCAAAATAAAGTATTTCATTATATATTTACAATCGACAGTAATCAGAAAATCCAAAACTATCAGGAACACGTTAATATGCTAAACAGTATGATTAAAAACCGTATGTTCTTAAAGTTTGAAACTGACAGCTCAAAGAATGAAGTAAAAACTTTTTCAAAAATAATAAAAAGGAAGATTGGTAGGCGCAATGGAGAAAAGAGAAATGTACTTAATCGCA
The DNA here is from genome assembly GCF_023897955.1 of Schistocerca gregaria. Taxonomy (NCBI): domain Eukaryota; kingdom Metazoa; phylum Arthropoda; class Insecta; order Orthoptera; family Acrididae; genus Schistocerca; species Schistocerca gregaria. The sequence goes on from NC_064922.1 coordinate 894,682,413, forward strand.
GAAAGGGAGAGGAATTTCATCTGTTCTTCACATTTGCAGCAGCTGCTCAGATTGGTTGTAAGGAATTTCTTACTAAGGCGATGTGTCTCCAGCAACAGCTGTACACAACACAATTAACCAGATTTGTGTATCCTAATAACTTTAAACGAATTAGAAAAATGCATCATAAAAATTAAAAATCGAAAGCCCACTGGTGTGGACAATTTATCTAAAAGAGTTCTGAAGCACTACTGTACATTCATAAGTCAAGTATCGTCTATTGAATGAATTGAGCAACTGAAATACAGCCAGCCGGGGTGGGGAAGCAGTTCTAGGCGCTACAGTCTGGAACCGCGCGACCAGTACGGTCGCAGGTTCGAATCCTGCCTCGGGCGTGGATATGTGTGATGTCCTTTGGTTAGTTAGGTTTAAGTAGTTCTAAGTTCTAGGGGACTGATGACCTCAGAAGTTAAGTACTGTAGTGCTCAGAGCCATTTGAACCATTTTGAACTGAAATACACTCTCATAAAATCACTTTACAAGAGAAGTAATAAAACAAAAGTCTTCAATTTTTGTCCTGTTACACCAGTGATGAACATTTCTAAATTTTTTGAAAAGCTCGTGTACAATAGATTTATGGAATATCTTATCACAGCATGCTCAACAAAAACCGTTTTGGATTTCAAAAAGTCATTGCAACTGAAGAGGCTGTGTTCTCATTTGTAAATAAAGTTTAGAGTCCCTCAACAATAGCATAACACTAGTGGAAATATTTTGTCACCTCTCTACACATTTCTAAAGTGTGAACCACAACATGTTATGTCATGGAAATGTGGCTTTAATTGTATTTAAATAATGTGAACACATGGTGTTTCTAAACATAGCACCAGCATCGTCTGGCACTAACTTTTGCACATTTTTATAAAATAATAATCTGCTTATCTGTACAAGCGAAAACACACACTTAGTGCTATTTACTGATGACACTATCTTTCTAACTGATAGGTTCCCCCAACAACAGTCTCAACACCCTTAGCACCACTACTTTTTAAAAGATTCTGGACTAATTTGAATCAAACAGTCTCTCTCCGAATTTTCAACAAGAATAGATTTATACAATTTTGCACAATAAAGGAAATTACAAGATAATGTGACCACAAAATGAAAAGATGAAGAAATATCAATAGTAGAATCTTCCTGATTCTTGGATAAAAATATCAATAGCAGGTTCAGGTGGAGAGTACACATATAGTTAGAGACTGAACATAGTACCGTTTCTATTCATATGGCTGTGTCTAACAGCTAAGAAAAAAGCGTAATATACCTGCAGGGAATTATTCCATACTGTAAGTAATCATATAGTTCAAAAAGAGAATGGTACACTGTACACAGAATTTGCTTGTTAGCAAAATATGGAAGCCATTTCATGATAAATATTACAGTGCTTAACTCTTAGCAGATATTGTCTATATTGGAGCTTATTGTCAAAAATATTGCACAAAAAAGTTCTAGAGGTCACTTCTTCCTCTCTTGCTTTGTTTATGAATATTTTTATGTGATCATTCTTTTCTTAATTCTGTCTGAGCAACTGTGTCATGTTATCTGTTGAAATAACAATATTTCCTGAATTTTTTACATGCACTTATATTGTGTAGCCAGCGTACATTACTTTTTTTATTCTTCTCAGTGACTTCTATATTGCTTATAAAGAGGTTGAAATAAGTATTCGAAGTACAGATGCTTGAGGTATATAGTACTTAAAACCACAGATTTGATATATGCCTCCTGATTCTACAATCACAAACTGCTTGCTCTGAAGCCAAGCACATTCCACCGAGTGATATATTTATGGAAGATATATGTCTAATGCATTAGCGGCAATTACTTTGTCAGCTTCAAGTGCATAGTTTTGTATCCAAAGGCCAATACACACTCCTGGAAATGGAAAAAAGAACACATTGACACCGGTGTGTCAGACCCACCATACTTGCTCCGGACACTGCGAGAGGGGTGTACAAGCAATGATCACACGCACGGCACAGCGGACACACCAGGAACCGCGGTGTTGGCCGTCGAATGGCGCTAGCTGTGCAACATTTGTGCACCGCCACCGTCAGTGTCAGCCAGTTTGCCGTGGCATACGGAGCTCCATCGCAGTCTTTAACACTGGTAGCATGCCGCGACAGCGTGGACGTGGACGTGAACCGTATGTGCAGTTGACGGACTTTGAGCGAGGGCGTATAGTGGGCATGCGGGAGGCCGGGTGGACGTACCGCCGAATTGCTCAACACCTGGGGCGTGAGGTCTCCACAGTACATCGATGTTGTCGCCAGTGGTCGGCGGAAGGTGCACGTGCCCGTCGACCTGGGACCGGACCGCAGCGACGCACGGATGCACGCCAAGACCGTAGGATCCTACGCAGTGCCGTAGGGGACCGCACCGCCACTTCCCAGCAAATTAGGGACACTGTTGCTCCTGGAGTATCGGCGAGGACCATTCGCAACCGTCTCCATGAAGCTGGGCTACGGTCCCACACACCGTTAGGCCGTCTTCTGCTCACGCCCCAACATCGTGCAGCCCGCCTCCAGTGGTGTCGCGACAGGCGTGAATGGAAGGACGAATGGAGACGTGTCGTCTTCAGCAATGAGAGTCGCTTCTGCCTTGGTGCCAATGATGGTCGTATGCGTGTTTGGAGCCGTGAAGGTGAGCGCCACAATCAGGACTGCATACGACCGAGGCACACAGGACCAACACCCGGCATCATGGTGTGGGGAGCGATCTCCTACACTGGCCGTACACCTCTGGTGATCGTCGAGGGGACACTGAATGTTGCACGGTACATCCAAACCGTCATCGAACCCATCGTTCTACCATTCCTAGACCGGCAAGGGAACTTGCTGTTCCAACAGGACAATGCACGTCCGCATGTATCCCGTGCCACCCAACATGCTCTAGAAGGTATAAGTCAACTACCCTGGCCAGCAAGATCTCCGGATCTGTCCCCCATTGAGCATGTTTGGGACTGGATGAAGCGTCGTCTCACGCGGTCTGCACGTCCAGCACGAACGCTGGTCCAACTGAGGCGCCAGGTGGAAATGGCATGGCAAGCCGTTCCACAGGACTACATCCAGCATCTCTACGATCGTCTCCATGGGAGAATAGCAGCCTGCATTGCTGCGAAAGGTGGATATACACTGTACTAGTGCTGACATTGTGCATGCTCTGTTGCCTGTGTCTATGTGCCTGTGGTTCTGTCAGTGTGATCATGTGATGTATCTGACCCCAGGAATGTGTCAATAAAGTTTCCCCTTTCTGGGACAATGAATTCACGGTGTTCTTATTTCAATTTCCAGGAGTGTATTTTGATGACTGATGCAGCTGTTCACATCTATCTCACACTCTGCAAACCTTTGCAAAGTAAATGGCAGAATGTGCATCCAACTGTATCAGTTTTTAAGGTTTCTTCCCATTCCATTTACGTGTGGAGTGCAGGAAGCATAATTGTTTTAATGCCTCTGTGCATGCCGTAATTAATCTAAACTTGTCACCAAGATCCCTACATGAGCAATACGTAGGGGGTTGCCATATATTCGGAGAGTCATAATTTAAAGCTGGATCTTGAAACTTTGTAAGAAGACTTTCTTACAATAGTTTACGTCTATCTCCAACAGTCTGCCAGTTGAATTTCTTTAGCATCTCTGTGACACTCTCCCTTGCATCAAACGAACCTGTATTGCCCTTCTCTGGATATGTTTAATATCTGGTTGGTGTGTGTCCCACACATTTGAGCTTTATTCTAGAATAAATTGCAAGCGTGACTTGTAAGCAATCTGCTTTGTACACTCATTACATTTCCCCAGTATTCTGCCAATAAGCTGAAGTCTGCCACTTGCTTCTGTGTACTTGATGCCTGGATTCCAACTAGAATGTGAACTGTTGTTGTCCCACGATGCTGTTTGTAGCCGAGCAGCTAGCAGGCATAACAGGAAAACCCTCAGGAAAAAATATTGTGTATAAAATAGAAACACTACTTATCATTTGTGTCAAGAAAACATGCTAGATCACATTTCTTATTTTGTAATTTGGTTTTCACTGGACAGTGGGTGTCTATTTTTAAGAGTCCATTTGTTCTAGTTTTTCAGCATCTCTCAAGTATGTTCTCCTGTAGGACAAACAAACCTTTGAAGTAGTAGTAGTAGTAGTAGTAGCAGCAGTAGTAGCTTTATTCATCTGCAGATCTCTTTTTACAAGGATATAGTACATGTCAAAGTATTTATAAATTTAGATCAATTTAAAATAAGCTAATTCCTATACAGATATATTTACAGACTTTTAGTTAGAGACAATCATTAGATTTACTCCTGGTATACAATACGTTTTTTACAAATAACTTATTAAATAACGTAATGTCACATTGTGCACTTATATCTTTGGTTCATAACACTACACACACACACACACACACACACACACACACACACACACACACACACACACACACACACACACACACACACGCACACACACACACACACACACTGGTGGTCTCTGGGCCATTTCCTGTACCACAGCTTCCCATTTGCTATCCTGAAAAACTGAGTCAGCATCCCTCCATAGTGAGTGAGATGTTGAGCTCAGAAAGAGGAAGAGGTGTTAGTATTGTGCTACGCATAGCTCAGGGGTAAGAATTTCTAGACAGGAAAAACAGAAGGCAAAAAACATAAGTGAGGATGTTATGTGGAATGTTGGATATTTTATAATCATTATCATCATCATATTATTATTATTATTATTATTATTATTATTTATTTCTATCACATTTTTATCAAACCCCTACTCTGTGTTAGCTAAGTAACACTTCAATGTATAACATGTATTGCAAAATTAAAAAAATAAAGTAACCCTCAATGTAAAGAAAACTAACTATATTAACTTCCAATTGAACAAAAAGCACAATGCCACTAGAATAAAAGTTAATAATAATGAATTAGAATGTGTAACAAGTAGGAAATTCTTAGGGATGAATGTAGACAGCCAATTGAAATGGACAAGCTATGTCAACAATTTGGCAAAGAAATTATCCACAGCATGCTATGCTCTTATAATCCTTGCAGCAATATGCAATAATACCTGTCTTAAAATAACATATTACGGATATCTACACTCAGTTCTCGGCTATGGGATCATGTTTTGGGGAACAAGTGCCAGTAACATACAAACTGTGTTCAAAGTACAAAAAAGAGCCATAAGGATAAACAAACAGTAGCAACAGGACCCACTGTCTAGAAATACACTCCTGGAAATGGAAAAAAGAACACATTGACACCGGTGTGTCAGACCCACCATACTTGCTCCGGACACTGCGAGAGGGCTGTACAAGCAATGATCACACGCACGGCACAGCGGACACACCAGGAACCGCGGTGTTGGCCGTCGAATGGCGCTAGCTGCGCAACATTTGTGCACCGCCGCCGTCAGTGTCATCCAGTTTGCCGTGGCTTACGGAGCTCAATCGCAGTCTTTAACACTGGTAGCATGCTGCAACAGCGTGGACTTGAACCATATGTGCAGTTGACGGACTTTGAGCGAGGGCGTATAGTGGGCATGCGGGAAGCCGGGTGGACGTACCGCCGAATTGCTGAACATGTGGGGCGTGAGATCTCCACAGTACGTCGACGTTGTCGCCAGTGGTCGGCGGAACGTGCACGTGCCCTTCGACCTGGGACCGGACCGCAGCGATGCACGGATGCACGCCAAGACCGTAGGATCCTACGCAGTGCCGTAGGGGACTGCACCGCCACTTCCCAGCAAATTAGGGACACTGTTGCTCCTGGGGTATCGGCGAGGACCATTCGCAACCGTCTGCATGAAGCTGGGCTACGGTCCCGCACACCGTTAGGCCGTCTTCCGCTCACGCCCCAACATCGTGCAGCCCGCCTCCAGTGGTGTCGCGACAGGCGTGAATGGAGGGACGAATGGAGACGTGTCGTCGTCAGCGATGAGAGTCGCTTCTGCCTTGGTGCCAATGATGGTCGTATGCGTGTTTGGCGCCGTGCGGGTGAGCGCCACAATCAGGACTACATACGACCGAGGCACACAGGACCAACACCCGGCATCATGGTGTGGGGAGCGATCTCCTACACTGGCCGTGCACCTCTGGTGACCGTCGAGGGGACACTGAATAGTGCACGGTACATCCAAACCGTCATCGAACCCATCGTTCTATCATTCCTAGACCGGCAAGGGAGCTTACTGTTCCAACAGGACAATGCACGTCCGCATGTATCCCGTGCCACCCAACGTGCTCTAGAAGGTGTAAGTCAACTACCCTGGCCAGCAAGATCTCCGGATCAGTCCCCCATTGAGCATGTTTGGGACTGGATGAAGCGTCGTCTCACGCGGTCTGCACGTCCAGCACGAACGCTGGTCCAACTGAGGCGCCAGGTGGAAATGGCATGGCAAGCCGTTCCACAGGACTACATCCAGCATCTCTACGATCGTCTCCATGGGAGAATAGCAGCCTGCATTGCTGCGAAAGGTGGATATACACTGTACTAGTGCTGACATTGTGCATGCTCTGTTGCCTGTGTCTATGTGCCTGTGGTTCTGTCAGTGTGATCATGTGATGTATCTGACCCCAGGAATGTGTCAATAAAGTTTCCCCTTTCTGGGACAATGAATTCACGGTGTTCTTATTTCAATTTCCAGGAGTGTATTTACAAAGCTAGGCATGCTAACTGTTTCTTGTGAGTATATCTTTCAGAACATAATGTTCATTAAGAAAAATCTCAACATGTACAACACAAACAGCCTGATACATGACCATGAAACAAGAGCTTGTCACCACCTCCATCTAGATAGAAAGAACAAGGCAAAAACGCAAAAAAGTATATTTTATAATGGGATAAAACTGTATAACGAATTACCAACGGAAATTAAAGAAATAAATGAGCCTCTCACTTTCAGACAAAAGCTTAAAACCTTCTTAGTAAGTAAAAGTTGTTATACTGTTAAAGAACAGTTAACATAGATGTTGATTATCAGCAACATATGACATTATCACCACAATATTATGTAATTATAAATGTGTGTATGACTAGTTATAAAAACTACACAAAATATGAGAAACCTGTTTCATTATAAATGTAAATGTGTGCTCATATGTTGTAAACTGACGACATCCATACAATATTTATTGTTCCATGGATGAATAAACATATAAATAAATAAATAAAAATGGGGACTTTTTAGCTGCCTCTTTAAATATGTGTATTTTTCAATTTCTTTAATCTCTTTTGGTAATTTATTGTACTGTTTTATTCCTTGGTAGAAAATGCTGTTTTGAGTTTTATTTTAATTTTTCTTGGCAAATGTAAATTCAGTCTATCCCTTGTTGCATGGTCATGGACAGAGCTGTTTATGCAGTAATTAGCATTGTTATTTTTGAAGTGTACAACCGACTGGTAAGGGTATTCACATGGAGCAGTTAAAATCCCCAGTGTTCTGAACATATCTTTACAATGAGCTCGACTAGCATTTTTGGTTAATATTCTTGTGGCTCTTTTCTGGAGTTTGAAAATTGTGTTTATATTTTGTGCATTTGTTCCCCAAAAAAAGAATTCCATAGCTAAGTATTGAGTGTGCATATGAATAATATGTAACTAGAAGACACTACATGTCACACACTGATGATAGTATTCTAAGGGCATAACATGCTGATGACATTCTGTCTGGTAGTACCTTTGTGTGTTCATACCATTTCAACTGAGAATCAATATTCATTCCTAGAAATTTTGCATCTGTTACACAGTCTAGAGAGGTGCCATCTACATTTAATTTAACATTGTCATTTATCCTCCTCAAACTGAAATTCATGGCATCAGATTTCTTTAGGTTCAATGTCACTTTGTTACTTTTAGACCAATCATAAACTTCCTTGACAGTATCATTTGCTTTCTCGGCAAGGAGTTCTCTAGTTTTCTCAGTGACTGTAATGTTGCTGTCATCAACAAAGAGGAGTTTTTCACCATGAGTAACACTACTGGGAAAGACATTGATGTATATCAGGAACAGTATTGGACCTACTATGCTACCTTGCAGAACCCCTATATTAATGTACACTCCTGGAAATGGAAAAAAGAACACATTGACACCGGTGTGTCAGACCCACCATACTTGCTCCGGACACTGCAAGAGGGCTGTACAAGCAATGATCACACGCACGGCACAGCGGACACACCAGGAACCGCGGTGTTGGTCGTCGAATGGCGCTAGTTGCGCAACATTTGTGCACCGCCGCCGTCAGTGTCAGCCAGTTTGCCGTGGCATACGGAGCTCCATCGCAGTCTTTAACACTGGTAGCATGCCACGACAGCGTGGACGTGAACCGTATGTGCAGTTGACGGACTTTCAGCGAGGGCTTATAGTGGGCATGCGGGAAGCCGGGTGGACGTACCGCCGAATTGCTGAACATGTGGGGCGTGAGGTCTCCACAGTACATCGATGTTGTCGCCAGTGGTCGGCGGAAGATGCACGTGCCCGTCGACCTGGGACCGGACCGCAGCGACGCACGGATGCACGCCAAGACCGTAGGATCCTACGCAGTGCCGTAGGGGACCGCACCGCCACTTCCCAGCAAATTAGGGAAACTGTTGCTCCTGGGGTATCGCCGAGGACCATTCGCAACCGTCTCCATGAAGCTGGGCTACGGTCCCACACACCGTTAGGCCGTCTTCCACTCACGCCCCAATATCGTGCAGCCCGCCTCCAGTGGTGTCGCGACAGGCGTGAATGGAGGGACGAATGGAGACGTGTCGTCTTCAGCGATGAGAGTCGCTTCTGCCTTGGTGCCAATGATGGTCGTATGCGTGTTTGGAGCCGTGAAGGTGAGCGCCACAATCAGGACTGCATACGACCGAGGCACACAGGACCAACACCCGGCATCATGGTGTGGGGAGCGATCTCCTACACTGGCCGTACACCTCTGGTGATCGTCGAGGGGACACTGAATAGTGCACGGTACATCCAAACCGTCATCGAACCCATCGTTCTACCATTCCTAGACCGGCAAGGGAACTTGCTGTTCCAACAGGACAATACATGTCTGCATGTATCCCGTGCCACCCAATGTGCTCTAGAAGGTATAAGTCAACTACCCTGGCCAGCAAGATCTCGGGATCTGTCCCCCATTGAGCATGTTTGGGACTAGATGAAGGGTCGTCTCACGCGTTCTGCACGTCCAGCACGAACGCTGGTCCAACTGAGGCGCCAGGTGGAAATGGCATGGCAAGCCGTTCCACAGGACTACATCCAGCATCTCTACGATCGTCTCCATGGGAGAATAGCAGCCTGCATTGCTGCGAAAGGTGGATATACACTGTACTAGTGCTGACATTGTGCATGCTCTGTTGCCTGTGTCTATGTGCCTGTGGTTCTGTCAGTGTGATCATGTGATGTATCTGACCCCAGGAATGTGTCAATAAAGTTTCCCCTTTCTGGGATAATGAATTCACGGTGTTCTTATTTCAATTTCCAGGAGTGTATTTTGATACTGATAAGTGTTTTACCGAATGTTTGGATCTATTTGAAGTGTGTGTCATCTCAACTGTTTCTACCCTATCTGTTAGGTAAGATCTAAACCAGTCATTAGCTACGTCTCTTATTTCTAATGCTTCTAATTGAGTTAATAGAATCTTGTGACAGACTGTATCAAACGCCTTACAAGGGAACCTCCCCATCTCACTCCACCCTCCTCAGATTTAGTTATAAGTTGGCACAGTGGATAGGCCTTGAAAAACTGAACAAAAATCAATCAAGAAAACAGAAAGAAGTTGTGTGGAACAATGAAAAAAATAAGCAAAATATACAAACTACTCAGTTTTTATATTTTGCTTATTTTTTTCATAGTTCCACACAACTTCTTCCTGTTTTCTCGATTGATCTGTGTTTTGTTTTTCAAGGCCTATGCACTGTGCCAACTTATAACTAAATCTGAGGGGGGTGCGATAGGGAGGTTCCCTTGTTAGAAATACCCAAAAATATTCCTGTGACACACTCATCTTCATCAAGAGCATCAAGTACAACTTTTGTAAATTCTAGTATGGCTGACTCCGTATTTTTGCCACTTTGGAAACCAAACTGTAATTCGCTTAACAGATTGAATTGGTTCGTATAATTCATTATTCTGTCTTTCATAATTGCTTCTGTTATTTTTGAGAATGCTGACAGCACAGAAATGGGCCGGTAATTTTCTATGTCTTCTGCATTACCTTTTTTAAGCAAAAGTACAACTATTGCCTGTTTTAACTGCTGTGGAAACGTCCCTGATTGAAGGATTCGTTTATTATATTTATTAAGGGTCCTTGTACAGGGTGTTTCAAAAATGACCGGTATATTTGAAACGGCAATACAAACTAAACGAGCAGCGATAGAAATACACCGTTTGTTGCAATATGCTTGGGACAACGGTACATTTTCAGGCAGACAAACTTTCGATTTTACAGTAGTTACAATTGGCAACAACAGATGGCGCTGAGGTCTGGGAAACTCTATGGTACGATATTTTCCACATATCCACCATGCGTAGCAATAATATGGCGTAGTCTCTGAATTAAATTACCCGAAACCTTTGTCAACGTGTCTGGCGGAATGGCTACACATGCAGATCAGATGTACTGCTTCAGCTGTTCAATTGTTTATGGATTCTGGCGGTACACCTGGTCTTTCAAGTGTCCCCACAGAAAGAAGTCACAGGGGTTCATGTCTGGCGAATAGGGAGGCCAATCCACGCCGCCTCCTGTATGTTTCGGATAGCCCAAAGCAATCATACGATCATCGAAATATTCATTCAGGAAATTAAAGACGTCGGCCGTGCGATGTGGCCGGGCACCATCTTGCATAAACCACGAGGTGTTCGCAGTGTCGTCTAAGGCAGTTTGTATCGCCACAAATCCACGAAGAATGTCCAGATAGCGCGATGCAGTAATCGTTTCAGATCTGAAAAATGGGCCAATGATTCCTTTGGAAGAAATGGCGGCCCAGACCAGTACTTTTTGAGGATGCAGGGACGATGGGACTGCAACATGGGGCTTTTCGGTTCCCCATATGCGCCAGTTCTGTTTATTGATGAAGCCGTCCAGGTAAAAATAAGCTTCGTCAGTAAACCAAATGCTGCCCACATGCATATCGCTGTCATCAATCCTGTGCACTATATCGTTAGCGAATGTCTCTCGTGCAGCAATGGTAGCGGCGCTGAGGGGTTGCCGCGTTTGAATTTTGTATGGATAGAGGTGTAAACTCTGACGCATGAGACGATACGTGGACATTGGCGTAATTTGGACCGCAGCTGCAACACGTCGAACGGAAACCCGAGGCCGCTGTTGGATCACCTGCTGCACTAGGTGCGCGTTGCCCTCTGTGGTTGCCGTACGCGGTCGCCCTACCTTTCCAGCACGTTCATCCGTCACGTTCCCAGTCTGTTGAAATTTTTCAAACAGATCCTTTATTGTATCGCTTTTCGGTTCTTTGGTTACATTAAACCTCTGTTGAAAAGTTCGTCTTGTTGCAACAACACTGTGTTCTAGGCGGTGAAATTCCAACACCAGAAAAATCCTCTGTTCTAAGGAATAAACCATGTTGTCCACAGCACACTTGCACGTTGTGAACAGCACACGCTTAGAGCAGAAAGACGACGTACAGAATGGCGCACCCACAGACTGCGTTGTCTTCTATATCTTTCACATCCCATACCGCAGCGCCATCTGTTGTTGAAAATTGTAACTACTGTAATTTCGAAACTTTGTCCGCCTGAAAATGTACTGTTGTCCCAAGCATATTGCAACAAACGGTGTATTTCTATCGCTGCTCGTTTAGTTTTTATTGCCGTTTCAAAAATACCGATCATTTTTTGAACACCCTGTATAATCCCTGTGCATTGTTTCGGTGCACACATTGGTACTTCAGGTAAGCCTAATGACTTTTTATTTTTTAGTTTTTGAATTGTTTTACTGACTTCATTCTCTGTGGTTGGAAGTAACATCATTGTATTTAGTGCAACATTATTTACAGGTGTTATATTTGTTTGGGGACTTTTTGCTGGAACTTCTCTGCAATACTGGAAAAATGCTCGTTTACATAGTTTGCTAAGAGCTGGGGATCATTTATTACTTTATCCCTAATACACGCCATCGATTTCTCTTCTTCGTCACATTTGGTAACTATACAGCAAGTAGTTGTTACATGTGACATATTCTATATTCGAGTAATGCAGTTCCAAGGAACAGACCCAAGGAACAAGAAATGAATAAAATTATGTATAATATAATCGCTATACGCTCTCTCTATCGCTTTCTCCGGGATATCGATACATACAAGTCGATCAAGTTCTGATTCGATATGTAATTCACGTTTGTTTATTTAGTTGACATGTGACAGCAAAATATATTCTTTTCCGTGTTTGTGTGTTTATGCAGTATTTATGTTTCATGCACTGGAGTTTTGTGATAGATAAAATAAAATTGTCCGAAATTATGACAATGATAATGACAGTTTAGTCATTGCTTTGTATACTTACAAATATAATTAATGAATGCACTAAACAAAAACGAGCAGAAAGGAAGTCACACTTCAGACAACATTAAATACTATCGTAGGCGAATGGTGAGTTGCGAATATGAATATTTGATGCATGGGTTAAGTGAGAGAAACAATTTGTTAAATGGATAAATGATGTGCCGACCGGTTTGTGCTGTATGTGTGGCGGAATGTTATAGTAATGAGTTAGTTTCTTTGCTTTCTGTTGTCATTACGTTAAAACGGTTTACATTGATTCAAGAGTAGCTGAGAGTTATTTTGTTTCTAAATGTCGACAATTAGAACCAAGTATTACTTGCAGATTTAGAGGTCTTTCCAGTTAAATCCACACTGGACGACTAATTTGGACTAGATCATATACCGGTTCAATATTTTTTTCTGTTTTTTCAGTTTCTCTTAGTACGCCACAGAATTGATATTTCATAGGCACTCTGTCGATTAATTCACATAAATTTATAAGGATTATTTATGAATGTATGAGACACAATACCAGCCCTTTTTTGTAGGAATCTATTGATCGCGATGTATTATAACTTGATATTATTCACGGAAAAATCTCCAAATCTCTTTTTTAACCGAGAAACGGTAGAGTGGGCTGGACAGCAGAACTTAATCCTTAACCACGCATTTCCTTCTCGCCCAAAATATTATGAGTGATAAATTTTAAAATTTCTTTCTCCGTGCTCCTTCGTAACACATCATGTGAAGGTGCTTCAACTTGAGGGCTACAGATTCTAATCAAATTCAGGAAGCGATTCGATGTTTCATGCGTCAAAGGCTTTAATCCTTGTAACCCTTTCCTTTACGATTTTTGTATCCGGAATACGTTTGAGTTTCCCAAATTTCGTCGCTTTATCACAACCTGCTTCTAATTTATCATTAAATTACACATCTATTCTAAAATCACGTTACACCATAACGTGCGAATGTTTCCCTGTATTTGTCACAAGGAATCTACTCATGACCTGTTCGCACATAATAATGAAACACCCTTTACTCCGTCACTCTCCAGCCACCGACGTATTCTACCATAGGTACAGGAACATTCAGATGGAACTATGCTGTTTTTCATAGAATTTTTTATTCAGTGCAAGAAAATCACAGCCACGTTAAGTGTGAAATGGTATAATAAAAATTGAGCTATTTTATGGCTTAATCTCAAAATTGTGATGGGGCTTTCTGAAACAAATTGAGAAAAAGTATTTTTTCATTCCATATACACGTCACATAATGGCCATGATGGTTATATTAGAACTGAATGGAAGGCATGATTTACTGTGCACCGTCTGGCATACATTGACTGTAGTAACTAGAAGATTACATATAGTTGTATGCATATTGGCGACAGAAATTATTTAGAAGGGAGAACTTTTGTAATATTCTTCATAGGTAATACTCCTGTTTGTGATTGTGTGGTATTCTAGTACTGTTCTAATTAAGGAATGCATAAGGGGCAGATACTGTTATAGCAAACTAAAGTTAGGTATGCCTACAGTCTAATTTTTGTTCTTCAAAAGATATAATTTAAGGTAATTACACTAGTTTATTCTGAAAAAAAAAAAAAAAAAAAAATACGCATCGGTATTGGGGAGTGCACACAATTGAATAAATAACTAATTTGCACTAAATCGCTCTAGATCGTTTATAGCAATAACACGCACATTCAGACACAGAACCACACAAATATCCAAACGCACACTCCTGTGACGATGGCAAGTCTTGCGTAGCCACAGGAGCCTATGTTTTGGTACCGGTGTGGTGTGTGTGTGTGTGTGTGTGTGTGTGTGTGTGTGTGTGTGTGTGTGTGTGTGTGTGTATGTGTGTGTTCTATTGTTAGGATAAGAACTAGTGCTCAAAGCTAGTGTGAGTGCTGTTTTGTCCACTGTAGATGAGTGGTTGCCTTTCCCTTATTTTACACATATACACTATGTGATGAAAAGTATCTGGACATCCTCAAATTCATATGTTTTTCATATTAGGTGCATTGTGCTTCCAGGTACTCTGTATCAGCGACCTCAGTAGTCATTAGACATCGTGAGAGAGCTGAATTAGGTGCTCCGCAGAACTCGCAGGCTTTAAATGTGGTCAGGGATTGGGTGTTACTTGTGCAATACGTCTGTACATGAGATTTCCATGCTCGTAAACATCCCTAATTCCACTGTTTGATGCGATAGTGAAATGGAAATCTGAAGGGAAATGTACAGGTTCAATCGATATGAAGTGGTCCAGTGATGGTTGCTTGACCATTTTTAAATATTTTAATTTTTTATATGTGATTGCCCTATATTTTAGAAGCTTAAAACAGTTTTTAAAATAATTTATCTTGCACCTTTACTGGATGGTGGCCATTTTTATTTGTAGGCCCACCGATTTTTCAGTCTGGAGACATTAGTGAAAATTTGGATATCTCTGCACTGGGTTAAGTTACAACATTGCAATTGACATGATTGTTTTCAGAAAAGTGTCCTCTACAAGATTGTCTATTACACGAAATACTCTAAATTCAAAAGTGACCTCTAAAGTTGGGTATCCAAATTCTCAAAAATCCACTTTTTAGACCCAGAAATAACAAACAAGGTGTGATTTATGAGAGTCCATTTTTTCCTGTAGTTAGATAACGTACACTACTGAGTCATTCCATGTCAAATCAACACACCTATTTTACCTCACCCTCTTAGAGTTTGCTGAAAGTTGGTATACTTATAGTGGGTGCTGAAACTAAGAAAAATACCAAATTTAAATTTTTTATCTCAAACCATTCCTGAAATATGGCTATGTTAACTTTTCAAAAACCAGCCAAAAATGTGTGAACGGACTTTTTTTTAAATTGTCCTAGGAACTGCCCTAACTGAGCTAGAGAACTAGGAAAGGTGTCATTTTGCAGCATTTTGCATGCTCTTGGCAGGGATATACAACAAAACATAGCTTCTAATTAATAACCATTTTCAAAATGGTAATTAATATTTTGATTTAATTTTTTTACAAAAAGTACATAATTGAAAATTTTCAAAATATTTCCATAGCTACTTCATACTATTGTAAATCACATGGCAAAATATAAATCTGGGATGATGATGGGATCATTGTTAAAAAAAAATATTCCAGATTCTTGTTTTTCACTGACGGCCCTAGTTTGACCAAATTGACCTTTAACAAACAGGAATTTCTTTAAAATACACTGAAAGGTAAGTAAAAAAAGTATTAGAAATATCAAAACATCACTTTATTAAACCAAAACAAATCAGCATATTTTATAATTAAGTTCACAGCTTATTTTAATTTCATACAACTTCACTAACAGTATATTAACCGATATAACAAAAACAAGAAATTGAGCATTTAACTACAAACCGAAATAAAGTATGAATAAGTACAAGTATTTACATAATAGTTCTGGTCCATGATGTTTGAAATGGAACTATTAAACAAATTAAATACGTAATGCTTATTTTTGAGTAACACGTATCCATACATAGTTAAATTTAACACAATAGGTACTAACAATAATTTTGAAACTACTTTCTATAAAATATACATTAACAGTAACCTGAGACAAAAATTAAGTTTTGATTTGAAAGTAGTTTCCCAATAAATTGTCTTGGAACTTCACATATTACATTGTAATAAAGCTGACCGGGTTTGGTTTACATCACTTTCATTAAGAATGTATGTTGTCCCTGTCGGAGTAAATGGATTCACTTTTGTGAGAACATCCACAACTGACACCCACAAGACATCTGCATGTGCAGGATAAGAGAATGACTTAGGTGGTCCACATGGATGAAGAAAAGTTATTTTCACTTTATCAAGTTTTTCGTTTTTTTCTAAATTGTACCCAAGCCACCAGTTTCTGCCCTATACAGTGGTGACATAGCCTGATACATCTTGTAACTTCAGTTTGTCTGGTGATGTTACTTGCCTCTCCCAACTCTGCATATCACCTGAGAAGTATTAATTTTGATGTAGCGTTGGGAATGAAAGCGTGAAATTGCTGTGTTCCTTTGATTGTCAGTGCCTCTTCAAGTCGGCTTTTGAAGAATATTTCTGAAGCAGCCTCGTGTTCTTGAGTGGAATATGCAAAATCAACATTTGTGATATTATCTACTGCCCACACAAATAGATCTCGTGCAGTTTGGATCTGTTTTTTGTATGGTCTTTGCAAACTTGCACGAGCTGCCAGTCTCTTTACTGAACCCCCTACTCCATCACAAGGCCCTTTCTCATGTACTGTGGCTGTAAAGTGCCACACAGCTTTTATGTTGAAGTCTTCCTCATGAAGGCAAAGGTTCAGGAAGCTTTTCTTATTTTTATACTGAGCGGCAGAACTGTCAGAATAATAGTATATCTTTTTTGGAATATTTTGAAATTTATTTGTTAGGTATGAAATTAGCTTCTTTTGAAAGGTGTAAACTGCAGTTGTATTGTGCTCCAGACAATCAGAAACAATGACAAAGCTCATATGCTCAATTTTGTCTTCCTGTTTGTAATATATAACAAAAGGATGAATGCTAATCTGTTGTCTTGTCCAGTGGACACTCTGAGCTTCATCCTGTAGAACTATCCTATAATTTTCTGAAAAATCACATATGACAACAAATTCAGTTTCCATAAGGTTTTCTCTTGTGGAGTTGAGGAATGTTCATTGTTGCTTGGCAATGAAGTCATGCTGAATCAAAGTTGACATCTTACCACAAAATAAATCTATGAATTCTTCAGAAGTTTTCTGAACAATTTCTAGGTTACATCAGTCAACTGACTTCCACTGTCGGAACTGAACTTGTTCAATTAAGTTTTCATGAAAAGTATTTTAAATTTTTACTTATGACAGTTTCTCCTGGGCAGTATTCACAGTTTCCCATGTTGCAGTCAACTGATGATGGGTTGCAAAGCATTTTTGCAATGCACTGCTTAAAATTGATTAAGCTGCTGTTTGTTACTGTATTTAGTTTGGCATTTTCTATCATTAATTTTATGTTTTGGTGAGTTGTGCACACGCAGACAGCGTGTGTGCCACTCTGGCCAGCTAATACACAATGTTTTGGTCTCAACTCAGCAAATTTAGAGAAACTTATTTTTATGTTAGGAAACTTGTCTTTAAAATGCTTGTAAGCCTCTTTAAGGTTACACAAAATAAGTCTTTTTGATATTTTTGTTTTATTTCCAATTGTTTCTGTTATTGTCACACAATCTTTAATACCTGGCATTGCTCTGCTAACTTCATCATTTTCATTAAATGAATGTACAGTTTTGACAGTTTCTATTGGTAAACACTTCCCTGGTTTTAGGTTTGGACCTTCCATGAATCCTTTCTCTTTCAAAATTTTTTTGGACTGCCGAACAATGTAATTAGGAGCATTTTTACTTGGTTCCATCTTTATACAAAAACCACTTATAAACTGCCCTTCAAGGTATAGATTTGCTTGAAAATGAACTATTAAATATAGTAGATACAGACTGGTCAACACAGAGGTAACAATTGATTTGCACTAAAACCACAGTGCACAATAATGCTGTAGGCACACAAAATCTTAGAAGGTAACGATGCAGACATCATCATCTCAACAATGGCTCCAGTCTCTGAATTATTGTACAGACATCAAGCCCTATGTATACGGTCCTCTACTGACATACTCCCGTAAAGGTCAGTGTGGTCAAACTAGGGCCGTTAGTGAAAAACAAGAGTCCGGAATAATGTTTTTTAACAATGAACCCATCATCATCCCAGATTTATATTTTGCCATGTGATTTACAATAGTATGAAGTAATTATGGAAATATTTTGAAAATTTTCAATTATTTACTTTTCGTAAAAAAATTAAATCAAAATATTAATTACCACTTTGAAAATGGTTATTAATTAGAAGCTATGTTTTGGTGTACATCACTGGAAAGAGCATGCAAAATGACACCTTTCTAAGTTCTCTAGCTCAATTAGGGCAGCTCCTAGGGCAATTTTAAAAAAAGTACGTTCACACATTTTTGGCCAGTTTTTGAAAAGTTTACATAGCCATATTTCAGGAATGGTTCGAGATAAAAAATTGAAATTTTGTGTTTTTCTTAGTTTCAGCACCCTCTATAAGTATACCAACTTTCAGCAAAATCTAAGAGGGTGAGTTAAAATTTTAATTAAAGTGTGTTGATTTGACATGGAATGACTCTACTAGCCTCATATAGAGCAAGAACACTTAGAAATGTTTTCTTAATTTCTTATGAATTTTTGTAATTTGGTTTTTTTATGTAAAGCTTGGGGGTTGGTTATCTCAGGTGGGACTGAATATAAAAATATGATTTTTGCGCAGTTTGTACACCTATATGATAGCAGTGTACTGTAAAAATTTAAACATTGATATCTGACTGTGAACAAAGATATGAATTTTTGAAAATGAGCATATAATTCACATTACTCTACAACTGATCTTAAGGCTGTTGCCTATTTAAGTGGTTTATTTTTTCATTGCAATAAAATTTAATTGTGACATATTTAGTTAATACCATCACCCAATATTCATCTAGTTTATTTTTAATAATGCAATATTAAACAACAAGAGCTTTTGCTTTTGTTCTATGGTAATAAAAATACCCATGTACATTTAGATTTATTGTCAATAAAGAAGTACATTATTGCCGGGTGTAGCATTGTGGAAGTACATTATTGCTGGGTGTGGCGTTGTAGTCAGTATGTTCTGAAACCTGTGTTAAAGTGGATGTAAATACTTCATCGAGAGTGTAGGCTGTGTTAAGTGCTTTGTTCTGTGTGTAATTTGTAATTAATTTTGAGAGATTAACAGGAATGCAATAACATGGATGAACAGTGCTCTGTTGGGTGGATAGCAAGTGAAGTGTGTCACAAAACAGTTTACAGTTCAGTTTCAAAAAACTTGAAAAATGTCAATGAATTTGATGAAGTTCGGCAAACTTTGTTTAAATTCTGAGTAAGTTTTTCTGTGACATCAGTGTGTGAGTATCATGAGAAGAAATATATTCTGAAGTACAATCACATTTTTGGAAGAAAGTGCTGTGATCTACTTAAAGTTCATAAAAAGTCTATTACTAAATGTTTGAGGGAAATAAACTTGAACATTTTTCCTTGTTATGTGAGAGTGAAACAGCTTCCCAAGTGAAACGTAATGTGATTCCTGGAAATTCCCTGTGTCCAAATTGTCACTCAAAAATATTTGTTGTGAAAATCAACAGCCAGAATCATGTAAGCTTGTTAATGACATAATGACAAAATTAGAAGAGACTTGGAATCGTGCTTTAATAATACAGATACCGTACCAGCATCATCTGACACTGAATGTTTGAGCTTAATAGAGAAATTAAAATTAAATGTTTAGTGACATCTAAAGAGGTAAAAGTTAAAATTTTAAGTTTGCTCCCTGACTCTTGGTCAAGAGAAAAAAAGTTCACGAATTCAATGTTTCTCATTGTTTGGTTAAACTAACACAAAAATTAGTGAAAGAGAAAGGCATTCTTCCAGTTTTAGGAAAGAAGAAAGGAGTAGGTATAAGTGAAGATTAGAGTTTAGATTCTACATCTACATGACTACTCTGCAATTCACACTTAAGTGCTTGGCAGAGGGTTCATTGAACCACAATCACATTATCTCTCTACTATTCCACTCCCAAACAGCGCGCGGGAAAAATGAACACCTAAACCTTTCTGTTCGAGCTCTGATTTCTCTTATTTTATTTTGATGATCATTCCTACCTATGTAGGTTGGGCTCAACAAAATATTTTCGCATTCGGAAGAGAAAGTTGGTGACTGAAATTTCGTAAAAAGGTCTCGCCGCGACAAAAAACGTCTTTGCTGTAATGACTTCCATCCCAACTCACGTATCATATCTGACACACTCTCTCCCCTATTACGTGATAATACAAAACGAGCTGCCCTTTTTTGCACCCTTTCGATGTCCTCCGTCAATCCCACCTGGTAAGGATCCCACACTGCGCAGCAATGTTCTAACAGAGGACGAACGAGTGTAGTGTAAGCTGTTGCATCTTCTAAATGTCCTGCCAATGAAACGCAACCTTTGGCTCGCCTTCCCCACAATATTTTCTATGTGGTCCTTCCAACTGAAGTTGTTCGTAATTTTAACACCTAGGTACTTAGTTGAATTGACAGCCTTGAGAATTGTACTATTTATCGAGTAATCAAATTCCAATGGATTTCTTTTGGAACTCATGAGGATCACCTCACACTTTTCGTTATTTAGCGTCAACTGCCACCTGCCACACCATACAGCAATCTTTCCTAAATCGCTTTGCAACTGATACTGGTCTTCGGATGACCTTACTAGATGGTAAATTACAGCATCATCTGCGAACAATCTAAGAGAACTGCTCAGATTGTCACCCAGGTCATTTATATAGATCAGGAACAGCAGAGGTTCTAGGACGCTTCCCTGGGGAACACCTGATTAGATTAAGTATTCATTCCATAGACCCATAAAAGAGGGAATCCTCCTGGTTGTGGAATATGTCAGATAAACACATTACTAAAATGTAATTAGAAACACTTGAGTTTCATTAATTTTAATGATACTCAGTCAATAAACAGTAAAATTATATACATGAATTAAATTTAAACTTCTAATATTTACAGGTTTAATACTTACATCTGCTTTCATTAAATCCATCATTCAGACATTTGCTAGTTTCTTGGCTATTACAAACAAGACAATTAAAAAGATGCAGCAGTTTTTTTGAAGATGATGAAAATAGTAGAATGTGCCCAGGTTTCAAAGATAGCAAAAGAGTTGTTATAAATTGAGTTAAAGTAACAAAGCAGAAATGACCAATGCTGTCAAATTTAAATGAACTTTATGTAGCTTTCAAAAATTCTCATCCTGAATGCAAAATTGGAAGGTCTAAATTTTGTGACCTCCACTCGAAATGGTGTATTTTGGCTGGATCCTCAGGGACACACATTGCATTTGTTTGTTTATATCAACAAAATGTCAAACTGATGATTGCGGGTGCATAACTCACTGATCTTAACTACAAACAGTTACTATATTTAATGGTCTGTGACACTAACAGTTATGACTGCATGATGAGTTTGTGTAATAAATGCCCTGCTAAGGAAAGGGTTTTTGAACTGTTTCACGAATATGATGAGGAAATGCCAGACAGTATTACCTTCAAATAGTGGGTCACAACTGACAGGGCAGAAATGATATCAGTGGTTAAATCTCAGGAAGAGTACTTGGAATCTATAATTGATAACTTAACAAAAACTCAAAAGTCACCACTATGTTTCTAAATCCAAAGTAAGTTTTTAAAGAAAAAAAAAAGCACAACTTCATGAAACTGAATACAAAGTGCTAGTTGATTTTGCAGAAAATTTTACATTTGTGATTGAGGATGCAATCCAAGGGTACTACTGGGCGAATGACTAGGCAACAGCGGATCCATTTATTCTCTACTTTAAAAATGAGAAAGATGAAGTTTGCAGTTCTTCAATTTGCATTCTAAGCGACTACTTGGAGTACAGCACTTTGCCTGTACATGTGTTTCAAAAGTATGTAATAAATTACAAGAAAAGAAAATTTTCCCTAGGTTGAGAAGCTGATATACTTTTCAGATGGGAGTGGTAGTCAGTATAAGAACTAAAAGAATTTTTCAAATTTATGCAACCACAAAGCAGACTTTTGATTGGAGGCTGAATGGCACTTTTTGCATCTTGCCATGGTCAAAATGCATGTAATGGAGTAGGAGGTACAACAAAACATGAAGTAAATAAAGCCAGCCTACAAAGGCCAACCACAGACCAAATGCTTACTGTACAAGGTATATAAGTCTTTTGCAAGGATAATATTAAAGGCATTACCTATTTTCTGATCAAGAAAGAAGAAGTGGTTCTGCATATGAAAACAACACCTCAAACCAGGATTGAAAACTAAACCTATAAACGGAAGAAGGCATTTTCACAAATTCCTTGACATTTCAGAAAATTTAGTTTGATGCTATGTACCGTAACACAAGAAACCGAAATTTATGAGGATCATTGTGTCAGTGAAATCACATCTCTGTGTTTAACATTGAATGACATAGCGGCATGTGTGAATGATGAAAGAATAAGCTTGAAGAACAATGATGTATTTGTGCATTTTTACTACCATGCTGGTCCAAGAACATCATTCAAAAAATCTACTAGTGGTAAAGTTTGGATACCAATGAAAAATGTTTCAAGGAAGCTTTCAGTTCTTGAATAGTAATAACATCCAAAAATAGTAATAACATCCAAAAACCAAGAACTAAGTGATTTAATTGTAAATGATGTTTTTCACAAAATTATTAAGTAGTTCTCAGCAAACGGACTCTCTTTAAATTTTGATAAAACACAGTATATACAGTTCCATACAGTAAATGGCACAACTCCAGTAATAAATATAGACTTTGAACAGAAGTCTGTAGCTAAGGTAGAATTTTCAAAATTTTTAGGTGTGTGCATTGATGAGAGGTTAAACTGGAAGCAACACATCGATGGTCTGCAAATTTTGGTGATAAGAATCTCAGTAAATTAGCTTACTATGCCTACTTTCATTCACTGCTTTCATATGGCATCATATTCTGGGGTAATTCATTGTTGAGTAGAAAAGTATCCATTGCTCAAAAACGTGTAATCAGAATAATTGCTGGAGCCCACCCATGGTCATCCTGCAGACATCTATTTAAGGATCTAGGGATCCTCACAGTATATATATTCACTTATGAAATTTGTTGTTAATAATCCAACCCAATTCAAAAGTAATAGCAGTTTGCATAGCTATAACAACAGGAGAAAGGATGATCTTCACTATGGAGGGTTAAATCTGACTTTGGCACAGAAAGGGGTAAATTATGCTGCCACAAAAGTCTTTGGTCACCTACCAAACAGCATCAAACACCTGACAGATAGTCAACCAACATTTAAAAATAAATTAAAAGAATTTCTAGATGACAACCCCTTCTACTCATTGGCTGAATTTTTAGATATAAATTAAGGGAGGGGAAGGAAAAAAAAATCTAACTTAAACATTAGTGTCATGCAATATTTTGTGTAATGTAATATCTTGTACAGATATCTTTCATTAACCTGACACGTTCCACATCATTAAGAATTGTCGTATTCATGATCTAGGGAACAAGTATTAATCCAATCTAATCTCTGTACTTACCACAGCAACTGGGAGGTCTTATTCTATATCAAAGAAGCTGTCTGACGAAGTAAATGTTCTTAACATTCACCACCAGGTTTAGGAACAGACGCATCTCAAAGGATGTTAACTGAAAATATTTATTTTTAGTATGTCAAAATAATATAAGTGTTACTTCCAGTAATGTTTCCACTTTTTGTGTATAATTCAGTACCTTACTTCAATAATAATTGATTATATCCCGCCAATATCACATATGAATAGGCTACAGCCATAAGATCAGTTGTAGAGTAATGTGAAGTATCTCCTCATTTTCAAAAATTCATATCTTTGTTCACAGTCAGATATCAATTTTGAAATTTTTGCAGTATGTTGCTATCATATAGGTGTACAAAGTGTACAAAAATCCAGTTTTTATATTCAGTCCCACCTGAGATAACTAACCCCATACTTTACAAAAAACAAAAATTTTCAAATTTCAAAACTTCATAAAGAATTAAGGAAACATTTGTAAGTGTTCTTGCTCTATGTGAGACTAGCTGTGTATGATATCTAACTATACGAAAAAAGTAGACTCTCATAAATTACTCCTTGTTTGTTATTTTTGGGCCTAAAAAGTGGATTTTTGAAAATTTGGATACCAAACTATGGAGGTTGTTTTGACCGGTTATTTTTGAATTTAGGGTATTTTGTGTATTAGACAATGTTGTAGAGGACTCTTTTCTAAAAACAATCATGTCAATTGCAATGTTCTAACTTAAACCAGTGCAGAGATATTCATATATGTGCTAACGTCACTAAACTGAAACATCGTCACACATTTACAAACAAAAATGGCCGCCATTCAGTAAAGGTGAAAGGTACAATTTTTCTAACAATTGTTTTGAACTTCACAAATACAGGGTAATCACATATTAAAAATATTAAAAAATGGTCAAGCAACCAACTTAATTTCTATTGGACCCCTTCATTTAGATTGACCCTACAGCACAAAAGTGTACAAGCCAACCTTGTCTGTTGACAGACAGAGACCGCCAACAGTTGAAGAGGGTCATAATGTGTAATAGCCAGACATCTATCCAGCCCATCACATGGGAATTCCAAACTGCATCAGGATCCACAGCAAGTACTATGACAGTCAGGCGGGAGGTGAGAAAACCAGGATTTTGTGGTCGAGTGTATGCTCATAAGCCACACAATATGCCGGAAAATGCCAAATGACACCTCAATTGCTGTAAGGAGCGTAAACATTGGATGATTGAACAGGAAAATAACAATGTGTGGAGTGATGAATCCGATAGCAGGGTGTGGATATGGCAAATGCCTGGTGAATATCATCTGACGGCATGTGTAGTGCCAACAGTAGAATTCAGAGGCAGTGGTGTTATGGTGTGGTTGTGTTTTTCGTGGAGGGGCTTCCACCCCTTGTTGTTTTGTGTGGCACTATCACAGCATAGGCCTACACTGATGTTTTAAGCACCTTCTTGCTTCCCCCTGTTAAAGAGAAATGCGAGGATGGCGATTTCACCTTTCAACATGATCAAGCACACGCTCATAATGCACGGCCTGTGGTGGAGTGGTTACACAACAATAACATCCCTGTAATGGCCTGGCCTGCACAAAGTCTGGACCTGAATCCGTAGCACACCTGTGGGATGACTTGGAACACCGACTTCATACCAGGTGTCACTGACCAATATCGATACCTCTCCTCAGTGCAGCATTCCAGGAAGAATGGACTGCAATTACCCAAGAAACCTTCCAGCCTGTGTGAGGGGAAGCTGTCATCACGGCCAAGGGTGGGCCAACACCATATTGAATTCCAGTATTACCGATGGAGGGCACCATGAACTTGTAAGTCATTTTCAGCCAGGTGCCCGGATATTTTTGATCACATAGTGTAGTGCTTTGTAAATGCCTCAATTAACAATTAAAATTTAACCCCGGAATAATGTTGAATTTTGTGGTTTAATAAACATTTTACGATTATTCTCAGTGGGTTTCATAGCTATAATTGGTGTATGATCTGAAAATTAACAGGATTAATGCATAAGACGAAAACTTACTGGGGAATCCATTTTATAAATATACAGACTCAGAAAATCAGCTTTGAAGTTTGAATAATTTAAGGTATTACAGATATGTGTGAAACCACCTGTCTGCTTTGACCCATGACATTATCAATGTGGTGGAAACGTCTATTCTTCTTCTTCTTCTTGGTTGGATCTACAATCCTCGACAAACCTTGGCCTCCTGTATCACCTGCCCCCATTCTTCTCTGTCCATCGCATTCCTTCTCCAATTTCTTATTCCCATCGCCTTTAGATCTTCTTGCATATCGTGCAGCCACCTTTTCCCGGGTCTACCTCTTCTCCTTCTCCCGTCAGCTTTTCCCATGAAAACTTTCTTGACACTCTGATTTCTTGGCTTTCTCTGTACATGTCCTGTCCATCTTAATCTTCCTTGCTTAATTTTAACAATAATATCAAACTGTCCAAAAAGCGTTTGTAGTTCTACATTTGTCTTTACTTTCCGGTCATCTTCCTTTCTTACTGCTCCAAATATCCTTCTCAGTATCTTTCTATCGCATCTCAATAACCAGTTCTCCTCCTGTAATGTCAGTACCCAGCCTTCTGATCCACATATTACTATAGGTCTTAATACAGTTGTGCATATTTTGATTTTTGTATTCCTACTAACATTCCTGGAATTAAATACATTCTGCAAAACAAAATAGCAACGATTTCAACTTGCTATCATTTCTGGAATTTCTACTGCTACTTTATTGTCCTCCGTTATTACAGAACCTGAATATTTAAACGTTTTCACTCTTTCACAGAATTCCTTTGTCCGTTTATATTGGGCTCCCCCATCACCATATACTTTGTTTTGTTAATGTTTACTTCTAAACCTACTTCTCTTGCTGCTTCCTCTAACACATTGTAGTTCCCCTTTAGTGCCCTTACATTCCTTGCCATTAATGCTACATATTTTAATGATTCGGCCTCTATACCATCTTCTCCTGCTGCTTTATTTTTAGGCTCTTGATAGCATTCTTCACTTCCTCTTTCTGATCCTCTACGTTTAACTCTGATTCCAATTCTGAGTCCTGTTCCCTTTCATTCTCAATCACTGTTCCTTCTTCCTTATCCCCTTCTTTCCCATCAAGCAGTTCGATAAAATACTTGTGCCACCTTTAGATTTCCATCCTTATGCTTATAGAAAACTGCTCGCGGTTGGAAACCTTTCTTCAAATCTCTTGTTCTTTCATAGAACCTTCTGATCTCTTTATTGTCTTCCATTTCGTCCAGCTGCTCTATCCTTCTCCTTTCATGGTGCCTTTTCTTTACCCTACAAAGCTTATCCGCTCTTTTTCCTCTTTTTCTCTGTATTCTTCTGCTGCTAACCTTGTGTTCCTTTGCAACATTCTCCGTCTCAGTTCATTTCTCTCGTGTATTATCGTTAAGCATTCCACGGTGAACCACTTAACCACCCTTTTGCTTTGTTCTCTCCCCAGTATCTCTTCTGCAGCTACACTAATGGCAGTTTTCAATGACTCCCGTTTAGTTACCACATTATCTTCATTCCCTATGTTTCTCCTTGCTTCCAGTATCTCTTCTAGTTTCTTCCTATATTCTTTTTATGTTTCCTTCATTTGGGGTCTTTGTATATTGTGTTCCATTCTTATCTTATTCTTTTGGTTTCTTACCAAATCTATCTTCTGCCTATATCCAATTTGTACTAAGTAGTGCTCTGTGTCTCCTTCTGAACCTCTGCAGCTGCTAACTTCCATAATATCTGTTGCATGCCTTTTGTCTATGAGTACGTGATCTATATGGTTTCTTGTGTTTTCATCGTGTGATACCCATGTACATTTCTTAATATCTTTCCTTGGGTGATAGGTGCTTCTTATTATCATGTTCTTCCCACTGGCGAAGTCTATCAGTATGAGCCCATTATCATTACTGTCATTGTGTAGGCTTTCCTTTCCTATTATACTTCTATATATCTCTTCTTTCCCTATTTTTGCATTTAGGTCTCCAAGTATTATTTTCACATCGTGCTTTTGAATTTTACCAATTTCTTCTTCCAATTTGGCATAAAATATATCCTTTGCATCTTCATCTGCCTCCTCCATAGGGGTGTAGACATTCACTGTTGTAATGTTAAAAAATTTTGCCCTTATCCTTAGAGAACACATTCTGTCACTTATTGGCATAAAACCAATGACATTAACCTTCGTAGAACTATGTAGAAGGAAACCAGTGCCATAAAGTCCTGTATCTCCACCACTATACATCATTAAATGTTTCCTGTGATGCTATCATTCCTTGCCCTTTCCATCCAGTGTTTTGTATTGCTGCAATTTTCACGTGATACTTATCTAGTTTATTCCCAATTTCTTGTAGCTTTCCAGGCCTCTTGAGTGTCCTCAAATTCCAGGTAGCTATCCGAATATCTGTGTTCCTTCACTTTAACTGTGTTTCTTGCCGAGTGGTCAACAGGCAATCCTTTCTGTTCCGAGGCACGTGTATAGTATCTGCAACACACATAGTATCTGCAGCACTTTTTTTCTGGGGTGGGGTTGTTAGCCAAACGCCCAACCCCCGACTTGTGAGGACATGGATTTTTTTTTTTTAGGGTCACTCGTCTAGGAGGGTTGGGTTCCCTACGCCCATAGAGATCCCCCCGCCCGCACCCCCATCCCCGCCCTACATTGTGGGACACACTTTGTCTGACCCCTCCATTGAGACCAATCTGGCTTGGGTGGCCCTGCCAGTAGTTACACTACCGCCGGCACAGCTCTGGACTTTGTCAGAGCGCGCAAACTCCGCTCAGCACTGAAGGTGCCTACGATAAGGCGATGTGCCCTGCGAGGGAATGCCTATTCTCAGCACCTCCAATATGGTGCCTATTATGTCAGTACATACACATGACAACAAACATGAAAATACATATAAATAAATCAATAACATCTCCCTCCAAAAATACAATCAAGCTAACAGAAAAACTGCAGGAATTGGAGGGGGGGGGGGGGGGAGGGGAATTAGGGTGGGGCAAGCTAAATATAACAGTAAAAAAATTTGCACCTCTATCCCAAAACACAGAAAATGATGAGAAAAAACCCAACAAAATTACAACATTCCACAAAATAAAAAAGAAAAGAAAAATCTACAGGAATCGGACAATTCACTTGACCTGTGTAGGTCAGCCACAGCTGACAATACCAAAACACCAACACCTACAATTAAAACTACGAAAATTGTAAAGGACATTTCCCTTATCTATATAGATCAGCCGTAGCTGACAATACCAAACACCAATACCTACAGTTAAAACTACAAAAATTGGAATTGGACATTTCCCTTGACCCATATAGGTCAACCACAACTACTGATACAAAAAAACCAACACCTTCAACTACGAACAATGAAAGCACAACAACGCAAAAATCAAAATATCCTGATGCTTGATAACCTTATCCTAAGCACCTCTAAAGTGTTGTTTGTTGATCTCATACACCCATTTCTTATCTACAATCATTGCGCTGTTTTGGAAAGCTCTATTGCTTCTACACTTTTCACATGTGATTTTTACTTTATAGCCGAAGCCTAAGAAAACAGTGTGTAATTGTACTTGTCCATCATACACACAACGAAGACATCTTTTCACTTCCTTAAACATTAAATCCATATTACAAATCACTTTTCCTCTGTTTTCTGTAGATTATAAAGTACTGAAATTGCTTTCCACTTTTTTCATTGAAGAACTTTGTGTTGTTTACAGCTATTAGCATTCCCCCTGCAAATTACTATGTCTGTTTCCATGTTAACATGCATTTTTTTTATTTGAAAATGTTTTGCACTTTTTTGTTTCTAAATCAAACAGTATCATCTCAATAATCGCAATAAAGCAGCTACAGAAAGTCATATGCACACTCAATAACACGACACAACTGAAGCAACAAAAAGTTCTAAAGAGAACAACTGAGGAACTGAACATTGCGTGAAAGTATGAGAAATTTATAGTGACATCTGACCTTTCATAAGTATGAGATGTATGTGTGAAAGTAAAACTCAGTCAGGAAACTAAACATTCCATGTTAATGGCTGAAGTGAGTGTGGAATGTTCAAATTTGAGTTGGAATGAGAACAGTTCATTAAAATATGACATAATAGAAGAGTCGGGATTGAAGCTTAAGCATATCATAAACTTCACTCTTAAATGTGTGAGAAAGATAATATGAGGGAACAAAGATCCATTTTGGTTTGATTGCAATATTAGAAGAATCTACATCTACATAGATACTCCACAGGCAACTGTACTGTGCATGGCGGAGGGTACCCTGTACAACTGTTTGACATTTCCTTTCCTGTTCCACTGCAGATAGAGTGAGGGTAAAGCAACTGTCTATATACCTCCGTATGAGCCTTGAGTTCTCGTATCTTTTCTTTATGGTCCTTATGCACAATGTATTTTGGCTGCTGGAGTATCGTTCGGCAGTCAGCTTCAAATGCCAGTTCTCTAAATTTTCTCAACAGTGTTTCTCGAAAAGAACGTCGCCTTCCCTCCAGGGATTCCTATTTAGTTCATGTAGCATCTCCATAACTCTTTTACATGTTGTTCAAACCTACCGGTAACAAATCTAGCAGCTCGCCTCTGAATTACCTCAATGTCTTCCTTCAGTCTGACCTGGCATGTATCCCAGATACTTGAGGTGTACTCAAGAATAGGTTGTACCAGCATCCTATATGTGGTCTCCTTTACATGTGAACCACTCTTTCCAAAAATTCTCCCAATAAGCCAAAGTCTACCAATTGCCTTCCCTACCACAGTTCTCACATGCTTGTTCCACTTTATATCACTTTGCAACAAAAACCAACAAACATCTACAGGAATAGGACAATTCACTTGACCCGTATAGGTCAACCACTGGTGACAATACCGAAACACCAACACATATTTAAATGAATTAACTGTGTCAAGCAGGACACTAATAATACTGTATCCAAACATTAAGGGTTTGATCTTTCTACTTATCTGCATAAAGTTACATTTTTCCACTTTCAGGACTAGCTACCATTCATCACACCAACTAGAAATTTTGTCTAAGTTGACTTACATCTTCCTACAGTTCATCAACTTCAACATCTTACCATAACCACATCATAATCAGCAAACAACTGCAGATTGCTGCTCACACTGTCCGCCAAATCATTTATGCATATAGAGAACAACTGTGCTCCTGTCAAACTTCCCTGGGGTTCTCCTGACGATACCCTTGTGTGTGATGAACACTCGCTGTCGAGGACAAGATGCTGAGTTCTATTATTTAAGAAGTCTTCGAGCCACTTACATATCTGTGACTTATTCTGTATGCTTGTATCTTCATTAAGAGCCAACAATGGGGCACCATGTCAAATGCTTTCTGGAAATCCAGAAATATGGAATCTTTCCATTGTCCTTCATCTGTAGTTCTCAGTATATCATGTGAGAAAAGGACAAGCTGAGATTTGCATGAGAGATGCTTTCTAAAACAATGCTGATTCCTGGACGTAAACTACTCAGTCTCAAGAAAGTTTATTATATTTGAACTGAGAATATGTTCAAGGATTCTGCAGCAGACAGAAGTTAGAGATATTGGTCTGTAATTGTACGGGTTCATTCTTTTACCCTTCTTGTATACTGGAGTCACCTGCTCTTTTATCCAGTCACTTGTGACTTAGAGCTGGGCAAGAGATTCATGAGAAATGCAACCTAGATCAGGGATCAGTGCCATAGGGTACTCTTTGTAAAATTGAACTGGGATTTCTTCCAGACCTGGTGATTTATTTGCTTTCAAATCTTCCAGCTGTTTCTCCATGCCAGGTATGCTTATTACTATGTCGTCCGTACGGGGGTCTGTCCAACGGTCAACTGATGGTATGTTTGTACGATTCTCCTGAAACTTGTGCTTTCGTTTTGCTGTTTTCAACTGCCACACTGGACTGATTAACAAGAGACTGATTGGTAGCCTTGGACCCACTCAGCAATTTTACATAAGACCAGAATTTTCTTGGGTTCTCTGCCAGATCTTTTGTTAAGGCGTGACGGTGGTAATTGTTATATGTTTCACATGTAGATCTTTTCACAGATGCACGAATCTGTGCTAAACTTCATATGTCGTCATTTGTGCATTCCCCTTTGAACTGAGAGTGCAACAGCTTCTGCTTCCTTTATCTACTTACTATTTACATAACTCTCCAGACCATGATTTACAGTCTGCTTAAACTTTGCCCATAATTCCTCTATATCTATTTTACTGGAACTAAGTGATGACAATTCACTACCTAAATGAGATGCTAATAACCGCTTATCTGCTCTGTCTAGCAGGATACTGACTTCGTCGATAAGGTCCGGCCTATTTGTAGCTACAGGGTCTAAGATATTTGCAGTGAATGTGAGATACCAAGTTACCTGCTGAAGATAATTGAAAAGAAAAAGAAAAAGAAAGTAGCGAATCATGTGGCAAGTGAAAACATCCAACAGTTAACTTTGTTTCACCTACACCATTTCTATGCGACCAGATGACCTTGACTGTCACACTCAACTTCAATTTCAATAGAGATGGTACTTTGTCAAATGCAATGAACACTTCCCCTCCTATGGCATCTAACCTGTCTTTCCAGTATACATTCTATGACCCGCTAAATGTCTTGGAACTTTCTACTTCAGGTTTCAGCCAGCTCTGGATTCCAAGAGTAATTCAAGCACTAGAACTTTCCTCGAGGACAGTAAATTTGGGAGCTTTATTACATATACTTCAACAGTTTACTGATAAAATTCGGACAGTTGAAGTGTCTTTACTCTGAAGTCCGTTTGATTCCCGTGCTGCATATCGACTGGTGATTGCTTATCAGAGCATCTCAAACTAGTGCCTAGCCTAAAAAACCCCGTGCGCACTCCAAAAGTACTCTGAGTAGTTGCTTCCTTCTTGTAGTGCACCCCTGACCTATCAGGGGGAGTCCTACAAATCCCCATAATGTAATGCAGGTCTAGAAATCTGCAGCCAAGACCTTCACAGAATTGACAAAGCCTTTGTTTGATCAACCCCAGTAACGATGTTGCAAATTGTGCGCCCTGGTTGCACTCCTCATGTGTTCAGCAGCCTCCACCACCTCCGCCAGTCACTCATACGAATGTTGCAGTAGCAGGTGTGTGTGTTGCAAAAAAAGAGAAGGTAACATAACTAATAGGGAAACAACAAAAAGAGAAGGTAACATAACTAATAGGGAAACAACTTAACAAGGATTTCTTGTGCAGCATAGATTGATGCATTACACAAAGAGACATCAGTATACTCCTGTTCTTAAAAATGATTAGAGAACAGATGTACAAAATTACATCCCAATATCTGCATCATGTGTCTGTTGCAGAATCCTAGAGTATATTCTTAGCATAAGCTTTAGCTAATCTCAACAGACCAGCAAGAGTTCCAAAAAAGACATCTCACATGAATTCCTGAGTATGTTTCAAAGAAAATGGATACCTACATTTGTACGAACAGAGTAGTTTACTGTACAGTACAATTTCTCGTGAAATTTCACAGTGAACATTCCTATGCAAGTAACAGAAATTTTCACTATTTGAATTTAGATAAAGAGATAATTTGTATGAAATTTTGGTTATGTAGTTTGTTCTTATTCCTTTTTATTTTCTGAATTTATGAGGTTTCTCAATTTTTTACTTTATATTAAATGAGGGACTGTTCAATTCCTTTGC
This sequence comes from Schistocerca gregaria, assembly GCF_023897955.1. NCBI lineage: Eukaryota > Metazoa > Arthropoda > Insecta > Orthoptera > Acrididae > Schistocerca > Schistocerca gregaria. The sequence continues at coordinate 894,715,885 of NC_064922.1, forward strand.
TGCAATGTACATAACTCCACTCTGAAGTACATTAAAATTATTTTTGGGTGTACTATTGTGATTTTGCAAATCACTGTTCAGCTGAAACAGATATGTAATTATTGACAAAAAAACTGAGAAGTTAAAGTGTTGATCTTGGCCAAGGTTATTCAAAGTACATTTCTGTAATGTACTTTGTAATTGGAACCATAGACTCACTTGTTACTAAAATATGCATTTATTGTCATGCCAAAATGCATAGTGTGAAATTATTTGTTTCATATTTTTAATACCGATGTGTATTTTACTCGACATGGAGTTTCACGACAGCATGGCAGTTAAATTTTAAATGCTTCAAATAATTTTAAATTGTTCACCCTTAATTTTTTCACAGGATTATCATGCAGTTTTTCTTTCAGGCTCAATGGATAAATCAATAGAAGATATAAGAAAACAGCATTCAGAACTGGAATTTCTCGAAAGAACCATTTTGTCTCTAAATCAAGATTCACATGAGATCAGTCCAAGTGATCTTATTGTTATTTTTTTGTACACGTTGATGTTGGAAAGTGAATTCTCTCCATGTGAAGCAGACTGTGGAGGGTTCCATGAATCTGAAACACTAAATAGTGGAACTGCGAGTAATCTCCCTAATGCTTGGAAAGATGATCAGACTAATGTATACAAAGTAACATTTATTCTAAATCAGATTGCAGAACATAGATGCAGACTTGTTGGTTTCTTAATTGGTGATATTTTGGAGCTTAATCTGATTGTATCGAATATTGTCCCAAAAATAGTATTTGGTTTGAGTTTCCGTTGTTCTGAAGTTATAAAGAAGACTCAGCCATCGACTCCTGTGTTAGCCAGATATGCAAATATAAGACAGTTGAAAGAGAAATTAACGAAAGAGCTGCTGTACCCTGTGAGGTGTATTATTTTGAATGAAGTACATGTATTAAATGGTTCCCTCCTGGGTATTCCAGATGACCTAAAACATAAAATATACTCGCAACTCAAATTAAATGATGTTTATAGTTTATTGATGTCATGTCGCTACATGAACAACTTAATTGTGTCTGACCGACGGCTGTGGAAGAAATTGTTTTGCAGATATTATCCAACTGCTTACAATGAGCTAATTGTAGACAACCGAGAAAACATTGACTGGAAAAAGGAATTGCAGAAGAGGAGGCAACAAAGGATTGCATCAAGGGGACCTTTTGCCTTTTCAGATTTCAGGGTACTGTCTTATTGATTGTGTGTTTTGCATGGGTATTGGAAGTGTTCTGTGTGTTATTGTCATGTAAATGTGCAATATTTTGTGTTCAGATTTAATAAAATTAGTGGCCAATTGATGCACTGAGAACCATAAGAACCCAAAGCACAGAGATAAAGTTTTGAAAAAAATAGATGTTTGTGAAAATCAACTTTATAGACAAACCACCAGTCTCAAAGGTCTGACTTATTTTTTAACGAAGTGTCAACTACTATATTTCGTATGAAAAAATAATGTGCCCATTTTAAGTTGTGACATGTTAAGTAATATTTTTGTTTATATTGATTATTAATGTTAATTCACGATATATCTATATCTAGGCTGGTGACAGTAGTGTCTTTTAATATTTGTAAAGTTTATAATTAATCTTAAAATGTGATCAAAACATAAAGGACAGATACTAAATGCACCACACATACACAGTTATGACCTATTCCAACACTTTATTGTCCTCCTTAACATCATTTTCACAAAACATATTCTGTGACCTGAGGTTCAGATAAAACTACTGTTATGCCTCTGGTTAAGAAGTACTACTACTATGTACGTGATGTAGACACTAAATTAAGTTGCCAAACCTAGATAACAATTGAACAGCGTAGAGCAACACAGTTATGCATTTTGTTATGGGTCTGTATGGAAATAAATGAGCGAGAAATCAGGAAGACAGTTTTTCATGAATGTTCATATATACAGTGTGGGCTTACAGGTATGGATGAAGCTGGTTTCACCATAAAATCAAAAGGCGTCAGGAGAATGCATACATGCTTAAATCTCAAAATCGATTATGGTGGGCTTTAAGTCCTTGTGGTTCTCAGCACCTCAATTTGTTTAAACTATTGAAAGTCCAGGTTGCAATATCAACAATATTAGAAAAGGATAGATTCCTACTCATCATAAAGATGACACATTGAGTTTCAGACAGGCATGAAGGAAAGACCATTACATATAAGCTTTCAGCCAAAGCCTTCTTCAGGAAGGAGAAAAACATGCAAACATTTACACAAGAAATCACACCTCATACACATGACCACTACCTCCAGCCAGACTGGCTCTGTGTGTGTGTGTGTGTGTGTGTGTGTGTGTGTGTGTGTGAGGTGTGTGTGTGAGAGAGAGAGAGAGAGAGAGAGAGAGAGAGAGAGAGAGGTGTGTGCTTGCTTGTGTGAATGTGTGCATGTGTTTCTCCTTTCTGAAGAAGGCCTCGGCCAAAAGTTACGTGTAACAGTCTTTTCTTCATGCCTGTCTGCAACTCAGTGTGTCATCTTTATATGGTGAGTAGCAGTCTACCCCTTTCATAATACTGTCGGCCAGATTATTTTGTAAGCGGGTCATGTTTGCCAATTTACTTGTATGGAGTAGCAGTAATCACATATCTTTTAACACAAAATTTCAATTGGTAAACCAATTTTGGTTAGCAGTCATTTTCATTTGCCTGTGTAATGATTGTTGCCATAAGGCTGTGTAAGAATATGTTGAGGTTCACCATATGTGCAAACGTTATTAGTATAGTCTATTTATAGGAGCATTACACATGTGGTAATCATTGACTTATCTTGACTGATAGGTAGAAATCAGGTTAGATGCTGAAGTATTTGATGTGGCTGTAATAAAATTTATTATTTTTTTATACAAAATATGTAACCGAGGACTTCCTTACTATTTATTTAAATCCATGATGAGTGTGATAGAAAAACGTATTTCAGTGTTCAAACTGTTCTAAGTTCAACTTCAGTCTCCACTTTTATGTTGTTTTAATTTAAGTTTTGTGCAAAAAGCAGCTTCATTGATTTATTCCAATCTTAATTTGTTGGGCCAACAGTGTATACTAGTATACAGAATAAATCTTTCACATTGCATGAGAAAATATGTCATATTGAAACTCAGTAACTGATTAAAATTGTGTACTAAGCCTCTGCCTTTGTCCACTGACTGCATATCAAACATGAAAATTGTAAAATGAATGCCAAAGTTGCACTTCTGATACATTTGTTAGCGCAGGGCAAGTCGTGAATAGCTACTAAGTGCGACTGTGGTGGGTGGATGCCATGTAAATTAATCACATGGCCAAGATAGTCAATTTCAGTGAGAAAGAAGGAATACTTAGAATGGGTGGGTGTCAGTGTTGGTTTGGACAACACTGGAAACAGTGCCTCTGAATTTTTTAAATTGTTCTTCTGGCATATGACCAGATACAACTATATCATCTAAATGGTTCGAACAAGAAGGTTACTTGTGACATCCGTTGCTCAAGGTTTGAAAGGTAGCTGGGACAGAAGCACTACCAAATGGTAACCACTGGAACTGGAATAATTACTTGTGTGTGTTGATCACAAAAATCTTCTTTGACTCTTCATCTAAAGGCAGTTGCAAATAGGCCTTCTGGATATTACCCTTACCTTGACCCTGACCTAAGTGGTTCATCAAATCCTCAGGGCAGGGCGACAGAAAAGAATCAACAACAGTTTGTGGGTTGACAGTTGTTTTAAAGTCACTCAGAGTCCCAACCTGACCGACGGTTTAGTAAGGACCGCCAGGGGTGACATCTACTAGCTGGCCAACACTGGTTTGATGATATCACTGTCCTGCAACTCTGCAGCAGCCTGGTCCTGTAATGCATAAGAGACAGTGTGAACCAAAAAAAACTTGGACCGCACATTGTGTTTCAGTCCCTTGGGTCTCAAACCCTTGGGCCTTGCCTAAACTACCATGGAACAGAGGACTGGTTTTGTCACATAATGTATTAATATTGGCACGGAACTCAGCTGAATTAATTTTAACACCTTTTTGTGAACTGACAATCCAAAAAGGTCAAAGCTATCCTTGCCAAAAATGTCAGTAGACTCACAAGAGCACAACACATGAAATAACACTGTTTTAGTAGTATTACAGAATGTGGCTGGCAAACCGCTCACTCCAAGCACTGGATTAAGTTTGTCCATTATATGCGGTCAACAAGTTATATGGTTGTTGAAGCTGTTCCAACGTGTTTCATACGTGGCACTGTTGAGCATCATAACAGTACCCCTAGTATCTAAGTGGAAATTATCACACGTAACTGAGCATACAACTTATTGGATAGCTGGTTGATAAGTTCAGAGTTTGTGTCCTGGCAATCTGACAAAACAACAACAGGATTGGCAGACTGTTGTGAAGAAACACAACATACACCTCATTAGATCAGTCCCCAACAATCAATCTTTCCTTCTCACCCTGTACGGTAAGTTTCCCCTGACCTGGGGTTTTGGGTGACTTTTGTAAACTCTACGCCTTGCCCTGAACCTCTCCAGTTCTTTTCCCTTCACCCCTCAGTTACACCGACAGTGTCCTGTTGTGACTCAGTGATTGACAGTACTGTACTGAGCTCAGGGTTTGGATGCTTTATTAATGCAGCATGAATATGGGACTCAGACATGTTCTGAGTAATTGCATTGCTCATCATAATGTCACTGTATCTTAACCCACGTGGAAACTGAAAGTGACATTGTCTAGTAAGATCACCAAGTTCTGTTTCCCACTCTTTGTAGGACTGTCCTGGCTGCTGTTTTAATCAGAAAAACTTATAACAAGTTTGCTGCTACATGCACTTGTGATTTAAAATGATTTGACAGTTTATCAGCTCACTTGTCGCAGGGGGCCTTAGGAGGTTGATGATCTGGAAACAGTTTTACTACCAGCCGGAATACATCTGAGCCTGCGGTGGAGGGAAAATAGTAAATACGCTGGTTACCTGTTATGCCATAGGCATTGAAATGTGCCATCAACTGTGCAACATAAGCAGCTCATTCTTTGCTTTACCTCAGAATCTCTTTTAATTTAGGCGGTTGAACTTCTTATGGAGTTGTTTCTGATTGAACAGGCTGGGGTAGCAGTCATGGTACTGCCACAGTTTCTTGCAGTGCTTGTAGTAATTGTTTAGTCCTTTGTCCTGTGACTGTATAGTTTGCATTAAAGACACACCTGGAAGAGTGATCATGAAACTCAATACGACAACATACACAAACAGAAAAATAACACTGCTGCAAGAGAGGGTTAGCTACACAATATGCCACAGTGACCTAATCGTGAGCTGCATCCTCATTGGCATTTTAGTTGTTGTGTCTAACTTCTTGGACACTAAGGTGGCTAGTAATAATACAATTAATTAGAACACTCTGAATAAGTAATACTTTATTAAGTACAACAAAACTTATCTTTGCTCGCCAGGCTCGACTGTAACTATGAAACTGCACATGGAGCTTGTGGTTCAGAACACACTAAATGAGCCACGATTACTGAGTGGTGAATTGAAACAAGTTTAGAATGGCCATAGTATGGCGGGATTGGTGCATAGGCAGCCCCCCCCCCCCCCCCCCACACACACCAACACACACAAGGCAGAACTGTCTTCACTCTGAGGAGTAGGCAGGATGACAATGTTACTCTGGCAGGATTTTTTCGGAAGTGGGCTGTACCCAACCTCAAACAGAACTGCCCTCCTTCCCTCTGGTGATACTGTTTCAAGGAAGAGGCACAGTGGTGGCACCTCAGAAGTACATGAGGCACTGCTTTTTTCTAGCATCTCATTGGTGCCTCATGATACCTCTTTGCTGTGCAATATCTCTGCAATAACCTTTTTCACACCACAGCATTTTCTTTCTCAAATCGAAGAAGCAATTAAGAAAATAATGTAATGGTTTGGAGGTGGGATTAAATTTCATTGTGAAGGGGTGTCAGTAATAAGTTCATTGATTAAGCTACTATTCTTTTTAAAAATATTGCAGAATTATAAGACCTGTTGACTGGAATAAACAGTCTACTGAGCTCACAATGTGGATTAAGAGATTAAGAGTAAATTAGTATTGAGGAGAAGCAGATGTGAGATAAGTGACAAATTTAATGTAAAAAATTGGCAGCCACGTGGTAAACGAAGTGAAGAAATTCTCCTGAATCTACTATTATCAAACATAGGCCTTAATTTGAGAAACCAGTCTTTCTGTATCTAATTGCATGATATTATTTCATGTAGCAGTTGGTTACAACTGACTCACTCGATTGATTCAGTTTTGTGTGTCGATGATGAATCTTCCTTCTGTGCTCATGAAGACATTGATTTTGAACATAGTTCAAACCACTTTTATAACAGTAACTGTATAGTAATCAGCCATAACTGCCCTGCTGTTTTGTGCAGGAGGTGCTTCTACAATCATGGTTGCCAAGTGCCTTCCCTATTAACTAACTACTAACTACTTGGCACTGTGCAGTTGGTGTGCTCAGCTGCATAAATAAATCACATAGCGTGGCTGCCAACTCCAGCATTCCCTCTGTTGAGGTGAGCTTTTTTTGTTTCATTATTTATATTTTTGTATTGCATTGAATTCAGCAGGTGCCTAGAAGTGATATCAGAATCCTTTACAGAGCAAAATTAAGATAATAAGTCAAAGCTTTATACATATCTTACAAAAAATCAAAATGGGTGTCCTTCATGATATGGTAGATATCTTGTCCATGGTTCATTACCTACCATACTCAAATCAGCATGTCTTTTGTAACAGCAGCAAAGGCTTTTTGATCCACTCTTTCAGCTCTGTCAGTTCTTCAGGTAATGGCGGAAGAAAGATACAGTCTTTGATAAAGCCCCAATAAAAGAAGTCATATCAAGAGACCTCTAGAGCCATCTCAACAATGCTTCATCATCAGGACCAATGTGACGTGTCTCAAACTGTCAGAGATGTTCATTCAGATACTCTCTCATGTCATAATGGAAGTGGCTGCAGCTCCAAACTGTTAGAAAAGAAATCTCAGGAGTCTTCCTCAGGTTGTGGTATCAAGCACATCTGGAGCATGTCAAGGTATGAGTGTGCCATTACATTTTTTCTGCAAAGGAAAATGCCATAAAGCGTCATTCTGCACATGGCAGTGAAGATTTTCAACTTGGTAAAATCTCAGGCATGCTCAGTGATTTGGCGAGAATGTTCTGCACCCCAGCTTTGAATATTATGCCCCTGTTGACGTTGCCATTGATATGGAAGGTTGCCTCACCAGTGAACCCTGTGAATAAAATTGACATTTTGTGGGAATCCCAAACTGTCTCCACTGAAGACAGTGCTAAATATTGTCATCTTTAGTGGGTGCCTTCACAAGTTGCAGTTTGTAAACCTTGAATGTCAAACACTCTTATGAAGAACATCCCAGATGTTGAACTGGGCAGTGCTAAATCATGGCTCACTTTTAGAACTCACTTCGCGGGGCTGCATTGGAAGGATTGCCAAACTCTATCCACTGTCTCCTCTGAATGAAAAGGGCAACCTGTATGTTTGCCTTGGCATAGGGAACCTGTCTTCATAGGTCACCGATGTCAGTGTTTAATGTATTCACTGTCAGATGGATTGAACCCAAACTCCAGTTGAAAGCTGGAATGAGATGATAATGGACATTGTTTTTGTATATTCTGCTAGTCTGCAGGTAGACAGATATCAGTGCACATGTCAGAGTTCCGGAAGATAAGGGGAAATGGAGAAAGCTACCAGCGGGATGCCTGCCTGTATAAGAATAACCCAAATTAATAGTAGGTGAAATAAATGCGACAGATTGCTTTGGATAAGACAACAGAACAAGACAAGGACAAACAACCTACATGACAACTCGGTGCTACACAAAGCCAAAACCACAACAATGACAAGAAAGCCAAGAACAGCAGAGAGACAAATCCAAGATGCAACCAAAGACAGTAATCAGTTGACAAGCAAGGTAATTATCAAGCTTTCCCAGTACAGTGAAAATAGACCCAGAGGTATCAAGCGCGAAGACTGAAGTGCTTCGCAGTCACCTATGTAGCTGCCTCATGGAATGCTATTGGCTGCCGTACTCACATGGCAAGACTGTGGCATTCTCACTGTGCAAGCGTAGCACTGTGTGGCCGCATTGCCCCCTAAGGGCTATTTAAGTCAATCTCCTCTGGTGGCACTCAACATCAGTGCCGCCTGGTACCACATATTCTACAGCACAGACTCTCTTTCGTTGTTGTTTGGGTGCAATCTGGAAAAACTCATGGTGTTGGGAATGGCGGATATTCAAAATCACTCATCTGTGAATCTAAAATGTACTGCTGGGTGACATTCAATGCAATGTTGCTACATTTTCTGCATTGTAATATAGTTGGTTCCTACTTGGCGTCCTATACACATGGTGAGCAAGATATTGCTGCATAACCCTGTCCCACTCAGACAGTAATTCTCCTGAGATCGTCTTGTGTGTGAGGATGATTTCTGTGATGATGCACTGAAAGTTTCAGCTGATCCCAAGTTGACAAATCAAGTTCATGTCAGCATATATGCAGGTCATTCCATTGGGTTGATTAGTACCTCCTGGAAGAAGGCATTAACAGATGGGTGTGGTGTGACTGCACAAGTTTTCCCTGTGTAATAACTGTTGGTAGTCCTATAATGTTCGCTGCTGTATTCCAAAATCAACAAGACTCAATATAGTGGCAATCCTTCTGTCCAGCATCTTCAGGAAAGATTCTGCTGTTGCTGCTGAGTCCAGTTGAAACCTGATATGAAGGCCGGAAACCACCATCCTATACAGATCCCCTTACTGCACATGGTGCATGGGCCACACACCTCTGGTGCTGCCCCAAAGACTGGGCTTGTGGCATGGCTCATAGTGGACACCCAAGCCAGTGATATATCACAAAGGGTCTAAGGGTCTGGCTGCACCAAAGAACACTGAGCTTTGATGCAGGATAATACAGGGCTCCATGTCCTGCTAAGAGGAAAACTGTTATCTCTGTTAATCAATGCTGGGGGGGGGGCGACAAAAAAAAAAAAAAAAAACAGCTACTCACTACTATCTGGGTCGCATCTCATTTCATTCCACGGCTGTTGTCGTAACTATGCTTTGCTATCAGCAATTTTTCAGGTTTTTGTAGCCTCATGTGACAGCAGTCTCCCATGCAGCTGTCATGGACTGCGTGAATCGAACAGTCAGTGCCAAATCATTGCCTTATGGAGCCGAGTAGTGCCCTAACACTGGCAGATGGACAGGACACACATATAATCTCAAATCTCCTTAAAATTATTCCGGTCTTAAAAGATATGCCCCCAGCATGCCTCATCATGCACCTCTACTCCAAACTCCTGAGGCTGATGAATCTCACTCTTGGAGTATCCATTTTCCTCAAACTTAGATGCCATGTATGCAGGTTCCTGTGTTAGACTATGTACATCAGAAATGGCATAATTATGTTCTGTGTACCAGTGTCCTAAGGATGCCACTGTATTGGTACTGTGGGTGGCATCTCTTTGTATGCAGATATTGGTCAGTATGTATCTCATTTCAATTAACACTTTGTCCCAGTCCTCAACACATTTCTTGTAAACTATTACATCCAAAAGTAGAAGCTATTCATCACTTTCCTCCACGGTAAATTTAATGCTGGAATGATTAGGGAGATTGAGTAAGAGCATCATGTCAATGGATGTGATGTACTTGTGCTTTAAGTTCTTGAAAGACAAAACCTTCAGTGGAATTCTATGTGTACTAGAGCTGAACAGCGTGTTGGATGATCCTGTCTCGATACAGTTCAGCACTCCAAATTACCCTCAACAGGGAAAAAAGACATTTGACATTCAGAGACTATGAAATAGTGCGCCAGATATATGCATTGGTGGTTAATCATCTCCAGCCACTTCTTCAATGATAATCAGGTGTCAGACAAATCCTGCACTCATTGGTGAAGAGAACCTGATGTCATTGACCCTGGTTCAGTTCCAGGTGTTCCTTACTCTGCCTCCTTCATACAACATGCTTCTGAGGGTTGATACTGTTGTTCATAATGATGCCTAGGGACCATATTGATCACGTGCAGACAGTTACATTAAAAAAAGGCAGCTCTCAGTTCTGTTGCATTGTTCTTGGGGTACCTAGGAGCTTTAAATGCGAACATTTTAGTTTAGGCTTTACCGTGACTTATTGACATTAAATGAAACAACAAGTTTACTGTTACCAGTCACTATTTATTTATTTCCATGATGTGTTTCAAAGATTTAAACCTCCATCATCAGATGGATTTACATTTATGACATTTGTGTGTGTGTGGTGTTACGATTTTTTGGAGAAACTTGTGGCACTGTCTAGTGGAGAAACAAAACACTATTTCAGAACATGGTTTTGGGTTTCTTTTGACAAAAAATTAAATGTGTATCTAATGGTAAACATAAAATAAATAAAATAGTGTTTCAGTGTTACGACAGTGAAAGGAACCTGTGACCACTGGAGGTACTCAATTTTACTTATTTTGTGTTTACCGTTAGATACCCATTTAATTTTTTGTCAAAAGAAACCCAAAACCATGTTCTGAATTAGTGTTTTGATTGTCCACTATACAGTGTCGCAGGTTCCTCCAAAAAAATTGTAACACAACACACACACACAAATTTCATACTAAGAAATGTAAATTCACCTGATGATGGAGGTTTAAACCTATGAAACATGTCGTGTACCTAGGAGCCATAATATGTAAATAGTGGTCAGCAAACCAGCCAACTATCATTGTTGAAATTTCCTGGCACACAGTTTTAATCTGACAGGAAGTTTCATATCATCGCACACTCCACTGCAGAGTGAAAATCTCACTCTGGAACTATCACTGTTGTTGTTACTGTGGGTGACCTCCAGATTTTTTTGGTCTCATGATAGCAGTTAATTGAATAATCTCATTGCTGTGTGCACCATTTATATTGTCTACTTTCTGTGCTATCAACCCGTCACATCTTAAAGTAACAGTGTGCACACTGTCTAATGTGGAAGTGACCTTTCAAAGCATGTGAACAGTGTACAGAAGCCACATTGTCCTGCTCATGGTTGGAGATGCAGCCCACACTACTGAACTGTACCGAGAATGCAGGTTTACTTTTACCTCCATTACGGAGGTGGCTTTGTGCAGAGGTTTTCTATGGTCTTAAAAGTACTGAGGACAATTATCCCAGTTATTATTATTCTTTTTAATACCAACTGTGCAGGTCATGAGGGTCCTGCAAAAGTTTTTCAACAGTTTACATTGCAGCAAAATTTTATCTACTTATCTGTTTACAACATGCTTCCTCTCTACTAGTTCGAACTTCTACATTGTTCCACATTTGTAACCTTTGTATCTTCATAATCTGTCTTTATTTATGAAACTTAGTAATATAAATATTTAGTGCAACTCAACACTATAACCTTTATCATGTAAAGAAATTTTAGTGAGAATTTATTTAAAAAAAAGAGTGAAGCTTCCCATTAACAACAGTAGAGGTGGTCTTGGTCAACAGACACCAGATTTTCTATTGTTATTGTTTTAGTTATGAAATCTTAAGAACAGGAATACCTTTTGTACAAGTACTATGTTTCAAATTTATATTTTGTAGTTGATTTCAAACAAATATATTGAGCACTTAACCCGATTGAACTGTTTGTTTTAGACTGACTCATTCCATTTTCTCCCACTTGACTGGATAGAATAATATATTCCCAAGATGACGGAATTTTTGGCTGACAATAACCCATGTGGTCAAACAATCTTACGTCTTGTATCTAGAGGAAATGCTATTATAGCAGAATTATTACGACTGAAAGATTATGTTCCACCTATTTTCAGGTAAGAGCATTATAGTCTTATTTATTAATTCTACCCTTAATGGGAAATGTTGTGTGTTTTGTGTCGTAATAGAATAGCAGTGTTGTTTTGAATCACTGTTTGACTCATTCATATACACATTATGTCCTGCAAAACACATAATGATAGACTGTTTTGTAACATTAGTCAGTGTATGAGTTAAGATAAAAGCAGCTTTCAGAAATTACTTGTTCATGCTATATTAACTATTCTTGAAGGTAGTCTGATGTACTCTGTTGGTGCTTAAAAAGCTAGTACACAAACCACTACTATCAGAAAAGCTGCTGCTTGTTTAATTGTGCTTAATAGTTATAGAAGCTTGGGCAAAACTTGTAGAATTGCAGCATGTATGACGAGTGATCAGTGGCTGCTATTCATTTCATAGTGCAAGTTCTCCATTTCTGTGACAGTATTTTCACACATCTTCTGCAAATACCAACAGATAAGAGTGTTTCAGGGATAAGGAAAAAACTGGGAAATGTAAATTCTTTGGGAGTAAATGAGACAACTCATTAAAAGGCAGAAGTGTTGAATTGTTGAGAGGCACACACAAAAGGACAAAAAACTTGCTAGCTTTCAGAGTACATCCATTTTACACACACACACACACACACACACACACACACACACACACACACACACACACACACACACAATCATACTTATACTTACTTTTCTTCTGACAATTATTCAATTAATAGAAAAGATGTTTTTAATTTTGTAAATCCACCGCATCTTCGTATTGCTTACCCAAACCATTCATATCATTCCAGACCCTTGCATTATGTTATACACACTTTCCATATTTTGAAGTGCATCAGAAATAATTGGTTGGATTTGAAAGATGAACGTCTGACATTTTACTTCCCCATCTATAAGAATGCAAGCTTCATTTTCTGCAATTGTGTCTATATTTGATATTGAAAGCAACAAATTATTAAAATTTGGGCATGGTTTTGCATGAAAGCACTATGGTCTTCTTCGTTAGAAGAACAAAATGTAAAGCTTGTTTGTCAGATTTTCAGCGACAACAAGAGGTGTAGTGTGGTGTTCGAATCAAAAAATGAAATTGATAATTAAGAAGGAACTGCTGAATTTATTAAAATAATAAGCATGTGGCAGAAAATTTTGTATCTGGAGTCTTCTTTCAAAAAATGGTACAAAGGGCTCTGAGTACTATGGGACTTAACATCTGAGGTCATCAGTCCCCTAGAACTTAGACCTATGTAACCCTAACTAACCTAAGGACATCACACACACCCACACCCAAGACAGGATTCGAACCTGTGACCGTAGTGGTCGCGTGGTTCCAGACTGAAGCGCCTAGAGCCGCTCAGCCACACCGGCCGGCGATGTCTTCTTTGAAAGGCCTTAAACATATGGAGGGAATACAAAAGCCTATAACAAGCCACAAGGATGATGAACCACATGAAATTTTCAGTTGGCCAGCTCGTTAAAGAAACACACTGCAAATAATCATACAACATATCTGTTATTAGAACTGAGAAATTATTGTCAGTCTGAACTTGAAATGTCATATATGCTACCCAGAAAATTTAAGGCTGATGCCTTAGAATCCAGGTTTGGACTGTGTTGGCAGCCTTGTGGGTCCCAGTACCATGTATCAACAAGGAAAATATTTGAGGCAGATGGAAAGCTGAGATTATTAACTTTGTTAGCATTTTTTGTACAAGATGACTCAACTAAGAAAATTGTAAGTAGATCTCTGCAGATGTGTAATGGTTGTATATTGTTATATCGCTAGTTTCGCTTTGGACATGTACGTATTCGGCTTTTTTAATTTTATACTGAAGCCTCATACTGCCACCTAAGAGGTGTTAACTATTTACAGGAAGTGTACTTTTTGTGGAAACTGCATGACATAGTAAGGCTTAATTCAGACTTTGGACTTCAAGCAGGCTATGTAACAAATTTAGGTGAGATTGTATTCTTTCATATGCAAATGGAACTACACAATGTGCATTCTATTGTCCTGTATAATTTATTTTGTTGACAAATTGTATACTCAGTTAAATTAAAAGCCTCTCACATTTCACTTGCATTTTGTGTTGTGTAACGCTCACTGTGCCGTGTTGGTTGTACTGTTTGTTGGATACAAAATCCAAAACGTAAAATAGCTCTACTGCTTTTTTTCTTGTAATATTGATTTACACATTTAAAAGTGTGATTTTTCACACTTTTTGTTTTCCTGCAAATCTGCTGCAAACCCAAAAATTTGTGAAGCACCAATTTTGCAAAGAATGCCTGGAAGATGATATCATTCAAAAATAGTTTTTGTGTGCATTTATTGTTACATATTTCAGTAATTTTGTGATCTTATTAATAGTGTATTGAAAAAGTTCTTAATTATATGAAACATAGTTATGTCACCCTCTTAGCTTATTATGGAAATTTGTTGCAGGCTGGAAACGAAACAAGAGCAACAGAAATATGGGGAAATTATTTCAGACTTCAGTTATTTTAAAAAGTCTGATGAATTTGATTCCAAAATAGATAATAATGCGGTAAGTTCTAGTTTATAGTCTTTGACAGATCAATAATTTTTGTATGTTCATAGAAACACAACAATTAAAGCACCATTGGCAGACATTCAAACAGTAGATAGGGGACGAAGGTACAAAAAATCAAATTCTGTCTTCTCATAACTACAAAAGGAGTTCCTTGCGAAGGAGAAAAACACAGACAAGAAATGGAAGTATATGAAATAAAAGTAATAGAGAGTAAGAAAGATGAGAAGGTATGGCAAGGTGGTCAGAAGTAGTGTCACTAAATGCCCAGAATAACTCAGGTGTGCCCTTCATTTCACCATTCTGTTCAGTGTTCCTGAAGCATTTAAGAAATATCTTGAAGGCAATTCAGCTATACATGCATCAACAATCTTAAGTGGAACTTCTTTTTCTTATGCAATTTCATGTGCAAGGGAAAGGGCTTCTGCTGGTGTATTTAGTTCCTAATTAGCGTTGGACTATGTGTGTCTTGAATTGTGCTTTGTGTTGCAGTAGATGTGGCAGTGCTTTATTTTCTCTCTGATAAAAAGTGTAGATATTGGCTTATGATCAGTGACCAACATAAACTACCAGTCTTTAAGCTGTGGCAGAATTTCTTTATGGAAGCATACAACTTGTGGTCATATGATGACCATCTGTGCTGTGACATAGGTAGTTTCGGAATGCAGAATGCCAACATCTCCCAGTGTTGGTCTATTTGTTGTTGAAGTTCAGCACCTATTCCAGTATTAGATGCATTAACCATCAAAGCAAAAGATTCTTGTGGAAAAGTGTGTGGCCCCAGATATAGCAGTATTCACTTTGTTAAAAGCAGTTTCTGCTTTCCTAATCCACTGTAATTTATCATGTGGTTTCAGTGAACCTTGCAAGAATTCATTAAACAGAGTGGTCAGCAGCACATTGTTATGCACAAAGCAATGACAATAGTTACAGATAGTATATGCCGTGGGACAACGGGAAATCCAGGAAAAACATGGGAATTTTTTCATACGGAAAAAGTCCTGAAGAAACCCCGGAATTATTAGAATTTTGGAAATTTTTTATTTTTTTACTTTTCAGTTAAACTTTACTAATTTTGATTGGTGCGAGCCGATACTCTAATGAAGAATTTTACCTTATCCCGCTAGTGCAGAATAATAATGCAGCTATAAACTATAAATGAGAGAATAACACCAACATAAAATACAATAATAAAACATAGTGCAAACACAAATGTCTGCAGATGGCAAAATGTATCAGAGGCTTTAGGATGAAAACTCTGCACTATTTTGTATCAACAAACTGATTTGTATGTGTGTGATGTCACAACTGTTTACATTTCTAACTGGTCGCTGTAAAATATTGCGAATGGTAGTTTGAGAATCATTACTTTCAAACTAAATTTCGTTTTATGCAAGATGAATTATGTTGCATGTGAGAATGTGCAATAAATTTCGTAAATCATGGAGCATTTGACTCTCGTTCAGAACTTTATGCTTTGAGGACCAGCTACTTAGTAAAGTTTCAGGCCCAGAAGACCAGCTATTCAAACCATTATGTAAAATTTTACTGGCATGTTTGTGTTTGAGAGACCTTAAAGGGTAACACACACTAAAAAAAGACCAAGCTTCTATGTTAGTTTTTCATACTTATTTTAGTTCTTTCATAAATTACAAATTATGTAATAGCAATAGAAAAAACTATAGTTATCCAGAAAAAAGATTTGGGGGGGGGGGGGGGGGGCGGCAAAGTGAGTTCTTGAGCAATATCGTACATAGTTGGCTTTTCTATGGAAGAAAAATTGAAGTGCTTGGCAGGACATATAATCAGGTAATCCATGAAATGTTCAGTGAAATTTGTGATCATGCTCATCAGTAATTTTCAGCTGCTGCGATTTAAGCTGTGCTCTTAGGATCCTGCGTAACAACACCTTCTGGGGAGGGGGAATGATGACCAGTATTATTGGTGAAAGATTAGCTTTTCTTGTAACTATACCGTATGTATTTTGACATTACATGTCCTGTGCTCTGAATATCTGCTGTCATTGGCTGGTGAGGTCACATGAAATGGAATATGATTAGCTGACAATCATGATTTCAGTGCTTAGGAAGCTACTGTGCTGTATTTCGTAATAGAAAAATATGTAGTTTACATGTTACTGCTTATCAAAGATTTTCCCCAAATGCATTTCTTTTCTGAGTTCCATGTCTTAAAGTGCCAAGAAGTTCTAAACCGGTGTATAAAACCTTCCCCATTCAGAGGACTGAAGTTTTACAGTTCTGGGGGAAGGTGTATTTTCACCCTGCAAAAAGTGAATTTTTAACTGAGAAATCTGGGACTTTTTTTTGTCCCCATATACACTCTTTAGTTAGCAAGGAGTAAAAAAAAAAAAAAAAAAAAAAAAACAAAACCTTCCTGTGCAACATGTGGACTGTGCTGTGGACTGCCACAGGCTGTGGGAAGTTGTTTATGGCTTTCACTCACTCTTACATCAGCCGAATTCTTCAGTGTTTATGGCATGACCCAGGAAAGGAACTGATGCTCTACATATGCACTTTGATGGATTGAGGAAGAAACTGTGTGAGGGAGATGAGTGAAGATTTGCTGTACGTGGTGCAGATGTTCTGTTTTGGAGCTGGAAATCACCAAAAAAAATCATAACCAGTAAGTACATAAAAGAATTTGAAATTGTATGTGAATTTGTCCGTAAAGTGCTGGAAGGTTTGTGCAGGATTCCAAAAGGAATCCTAGTAAATTCGAATAGGCTGAATGTGATGCAAACAGTGATTTTAGATATGTCTTCCAGAGCACTGTTCATTTCATAGAAAGCCCGTACCAAGTGTGTTGTTTAGAAGATGTGTTTTCCATGGATATTGAATGAGAAATGTTCAATATACAGGACAGGACACCTGTCAGAAATAGTTGTAGTGTTAAGTTGCCTTTCTATCGCCAAGTGGATGCCATCTATTGTATTGCTCTTTTTTAGAATTTTCTGGAGAGGCAAGGCCCAGCTGCTGTTTGACAGATGACTGATTCCTTGGGTGAACATAAAACAAAATTCCTGCTTCACTATCTTCAAATTCTCAAGTGGTAATTGACAGGGTTGAGCATGAATAAGCAGTCCTGGCATTGTTAGAACATAGTACATTGTTGTATGCTGTATGGGCACTAGAATGGGTAGCTGCTGAGTAGTGTCAGGAAATTTCTTAAGGAGTTCTTGATATAGGATATTACCAGTGATCATGCATACAGCAGTGTTGTCTACATGGTGTTAACACCCCGGCTAGCTAAGTCAGTTGTTGTGTCAAGAAGATGGTGGTGTTGAAGGTCCGGTTGCAGGCCACAAAATCATAAAATATGCTCCAAGGATGGTGTAGATCATGTCTGTCGCTATGAATTGCCACATACATTCACAATGAAGCTGGAGTTAAGTGAGAATGTCGCATGAATATATGTCTTGATTGTGGAACAATTGGCAACAAAGGGGCTAGGGCTGTCACTGCTGCAGCGAGATAGCTGAGAAGAAAGGTATATCGATATATCACATCATCATTAGTAGAAACTGCAGTTTTGTTGACAGGCGATGGTTGCCATCTAGGAAGCATTACCGACTTCTGGGCACATTTCCAGTATCACACTAGAAACAACATTTTTAAGCTTCTGAGCTAAATCGTCTATTGTATCAGTATACCTTTTCAGCTGAAGGCAGTCAGTGATGTTTCCACAGTGCATTGGCTCTGTGATGGGTGACTAGAATATTACATTTGGAGAATGGCGACTTGTGCAATGAGCTTAGTGATGGGTGCTTATTGCTCTGATGTCCTTATCACTGATGAACTTCACTTTAAAAAAATCTTTCCTCTGCTTTTTATTCTAGTTAACTGTGCACTAACACTCCACATATAAATTTTTTTATGTCAGGGGTCCTGATGGGGGCTTTTGGAACCTCAAATTAAAAAATGGTGGGGATCAGCTGACCTTGATGTGAAGCTTTGGGGGATATCACTTTGCTCACGAAAGCATTGTTCCTTTCCAGGCACTGCAGTGCTCTTGAGCTTGTGGAATGTGTAGGCACCACCCTAGCTGGTAACAGCTCTGCACTGTGACATAGTGTGGAAAAGTCAACCCATGTGCACATGTCAGAACAGTTGTAGCTAGCCACTGTGCCCATGCTCATAGGAATATGAAAAAAATGTTCTAGTCTGTGAAATAACAACTATATCTTCATGCATATACAGTGTCTCATGGCACCATCTTTCATGTACACTACTAAAAACAAAACTAACCCTTGAAAATGCAGTGTCTGCTAAATAAGCACTAGCATTCTCACTGCAGCTGACTACTGGCAGACTTTTCCTTCTCGGGGGAACTGCAGGTTCTGTCGAAATATACTGTATGGGTCCTTGCTGTAAAGAACTTGGCATAGTGACAAACTAATATTCTCATGTTTTAAACTGTTCATGACTTGTTTTTTGTTTATTTCCACAGTATGTACTAAAAAGATGTCCCTAATTCCTAATCAGTGCATACCACTGGGTTTGATTGTCGATGGTGGTGAGAAATCCAGATCTGCCTTCATTTGATTCAAGAAATTGGTTCCAAATTTCTGACTTACATTGATATCCATTGTCACTTAAGATGCACTATGCCGTGATTATGTTTTCAGAAAAAATTCCTTGCAGTATCCTGACCATGATGTTTTCATTGGCCTTTCTAAAGGGATAAAGTTTTACAAATTTCAAAATCATTTCTTGCACAACCATTATTAGCCGAGTCAATGGACCCCCCCCCCCCCCTGAAGAAAGAAAAATAAATAAATAAATAGAAAAAAAGTAGTAGGGAAGAAAATCATTGAATCACCAATTTTTGTATGGTGGTAGGGAGTGTGTCATGAATAACATGAAAAATCTCCACCGGTGGGGTGGGGTGATGGCATTTAAAGGTAACTTTTTTATGTTTTTCTGTAACAACTTGAATACCATGTCTTGTAGCACAAATGTTTCCCAGTACAAAATTAAACTACTTTCAGTTTCGTGCAAAAAGGTAGTATTCATTTTTTTTTCTAAAGGTCTTACAGCTTCCCCATTGCAAGGGATGTAAAAATTATAGATTGTTAAAAATAGTATTTCAGTGGTATAAAATTAATGTTTTATGTTAAGTGAAGTGGGTTAAGAATAAATATTGAGTGAGTGTACTATTTTTAAGAGCAGTACAGGCATATTAAGAGATAACTTGTGTTCAGGGGCTGTATTTTGGTCTGGAGGGGCAGGGCTGGAGGATAGAAGTGTGAGGGAAGGTAGGTGTGCTTCCCTCCTTTATAGATTTGAAAACTGAAGAGTGAGCAGGGGATTCTCCACTCTGTTTACCCCAGTACATCTTATGAATCACTGGTGATGCAGTGCGCAAATGTGCACAGAATGGGAAGGGGGGGCAGCTGTTTATTTTCCACAAAGTGTGTTGACACTTTATGGAATACAGATAAGAGTTATGAATAATAGTAATGCAAGACCTCACTCATATGTTCAGAATTTATATAAATTGGTTCTTACTCACCCTGTACTGCAGCTGTAACATTCGTTCAGAAAGGCAGCTTACTCCACCGTGAGTGCTACTCGCTTTTCATTTTGCAGACAGAGTATAGCTACACAACATTTCCTGTCCAGTTCTTTTATGTGAGTAGACAAAATAAGTTCACTAATATCCTGTTTATATGTTGGAGTTATTCTCAGTTTATTAAATGTAAGTATTTATTTGCAGTTGTTAAGTTAGTTGTAAAAAAAGATCGTCAGCTGGAGCTGTGAACTGTCTTCCAAAATGAAGAGTCTGTACCAAGGGCAACATGCTGTCAATATGTATTCGACAATGTTGATTTCTTTCTATGTATTTAACACTAGTTACCAGCAGATTACTCTTCTAGGCCTGAGGTCATGGGTTCCCTAAGCTTACACACTACTTAATCTAACTTAAGGGTAAATTTGGAAAAGGGAGTGCAGGGGCAAAAAATAAAAACTTTGTGGTTTGTAATTCTGTCAGAGATGGTGTAGCACAGTTGAACGGAATGAAAACTGTTTTGGAAATAGGTTATAGGATGAAAATCAACCAGTGTAACACAAAGATAATGGGATGTAGTCAAATGAAATCGGGCAATGCTGAGTTCTTTAAATTAAAGATTGAGGCACTGAAAGTAGTAGATGAGTTTTGCCATTTGGGCAGCAAAATAACTTGTAGAGAAGATATAAAATACAGACTGGCATAAAGGGGATGTAAAATTCAGACTGGGAGTAGCAAGAAAAGCAATTTTTAAGAACAAGAGGAGTTTGTTAACATCTGTTTTCAGTTTAAGTGTTAAAGAGGTCATTTCCGAAGGTATTTGTCTGGAGTGTAGCCTTGCATGCAAGTGAAACATGAACAATAAACAGTTCAGGCCAGTAGAGAGTAGAAGATTTTAAAACATTGTGTCCTAGAAGAATACTGAAGATCAGATAGGTAGATCACATAACTAATGAGGGAATACTGAATCGAATTGGGAAGGAAAGAAATTTATGGTATAACCTGACAAAAAGAAGGGATTGATTGGTAGGACACAGTCTGAGGCACCCAAGAATCTTTAAGTTGGCAATGGAGAAAAGGGTGGAGGTTAAAAATTTTAGAGGCAGAACTTGGCTTGAATATGGTAAGCGGATTGAAATGGATGTAGGATACACTACTTTTGCAGAGATGAAGAGGCTTGCACAACTGAAGACCATACCAATAACGGCATATCCAGTGCCGTGTGAGTGTGAATAATGTGCTCAGTCATTTGACTGTTGTGGATCCCTACTTATCTTGCCACTCGGGAGTACCTTATGATGCTCCCATTGATATTTATGGTCATTGTTGTTTGCATGTTGTTCTTGCATGATTGTTGTGGTACTGAGATTAGGAAGGACGACTGTCTTAATGTTTGATAAATGTGTGGACTACTTAGCATCATGGAGTGTAACATTTTTATATCTTAATTGTTTTGAATGTATGAATTTACCTTCAAAAGTGTGTGTAAATGATATTCAAAGCTGTATTTAGGTTTTGAGCGATAAATTTGTGTTGTGACATAATATGTGATTTAAATACATTTTTAGAAAAAAAATGAAATTTGTATAGATAAATCGGTGAGATTTTTCAGTGACAGCAGTATTTCAGTGACAGCAAGCATGAAAGTTGTCACTAAGAGCTACTGAAAATAATAGAGTATTTTTCTGCTATTCCAGTGCATAATGCAAATGCTAAATGTGTTTCTTACCAGTTTTCCCCAGTGGAAATATGAAAGAGAAAGATTCAATATTAACCCTCAAAAGGCTGTTATATTACTGAAATACAATAACAAAGATATTAGTTGCTCAGTAGCTGTTCAGAGAAATATGGTTAAAACTTCAAGGAAAGTGTTGTTATCTGTGAGTACAGTATACCAGGGTAAGTCAGTAAATAAGTCAGAAATGTCAGTTTACCTTATACAGTGGTTGAATTACATGCACGTGTTTTGGTGGCAGGTTGCGGCAAACGTATGCTTGTCTTACAGGCTGCTAGATATAGCAAGGCAGCCAGTGCAAGATGGTGATTGTGCCACATGAGTGTAAAGGGGTAGGACAGCATGCGGTCATCCACTTTGTGGACCAAAAGACTGCCCATAGAAGAAGTGCATTGCAAAATGTGTCCTGTGTATGGTGACAACAGTTTATCACAAGAAGCTGTGTTCAGTTGGATCCAGGAGCTTAACAAAGGAGGGAAAAGCATCAGAGATTGAGAGCATCCGGGTCATCCTGTAGCGGTGACAATAGATCATTCATAATGACCAGCATGTGACGATTGGTGATGTTGTGCGTGCTGTAGTCTGTTCACGTGGAACTATGTACAACACCATGCACGAGCAGCTGAATTTTCGTAAAGTTTGTGAACAGTGGGTGACCCACATGTTGTCTGAGGAGCATAGAATGAACAAAATGGCTGCGTCTTTGAAGCACTTGGTTGGTACTCTGGGGAAGGAGAGAACTTCATTACATAAATTGTTACAAGGAACGAGCCTTGGGCTCACCAGTTTTAACCGTAAATCAATCAGTCATCTGTGTAGTGAAAACATTCCAGCTCCCAAACAACAAAAAAGTTCTAGGCTGTTCCATCAGCTCACAAGCTCATGCTCACCGTGTTTAGGGATGTGCAATGGGTCATACTAATGAAATGCCAGTCTCACAGTGAGACCATGGATGCCGTGTCACATTGCACCACTCTGTAGGAAAACAGGCTGCTCACTGCAGATGACCTGGTCTCCTAACAAAGAAAGCAGTTCTTCTGGATGACAATGCCTACCCTCACACAGCAAGACAAACACAGGTTTTGTGAACATTTCATTGAGAATGCTTGAAACATCTGCCCTATGATCCAGACTTAACCCCAAGAGACTTTCGTTTGTTTAGGCACCTAAAATCTCATTTGGGTGGCTGACGTTTTGAAAATGTTGATGGTGTAGCCAAAGAGGTTGCACATTCACCGTGACAGCAACTAAAATACTTTGCTGCCATATATCAAAGACTTTTAAGGAGATTGTGTGTGTCTAAGTGTATACGTGTGTAAATATCAGGAAGTTACATTGATTATTATTGCTGCTGTTTTGTTTTGTGGCTTACTTGTTGACTGACCCTTGTATAAAGTAGTGTCTGATCCTCTGCTGCATCATGATGTTTTATGGTGTAGCCTACATTTTACTCCTTCATGTTCTACATTTCACTAAAACGATCTAGTAACCTCACTCATAAGTAGTACATACACATTACTTAATACCATGGTTTGTGAAAACATGATATGTGATGGTGTGATCTAGGTGCTTTTCAGTTTGAGGGGTTTGGCACTCATTTGAAAATTGATGTTGGAATCATAATTTACCTTTTATAATTAGATGGAAACTGTATTATGATATGCAATTTCCTTGTCTCTGTCACCATTAACTGATAGGAGTACAATAATGTAGCTATGTTAGTGAAGTTCTGTATTTGAACTTAGCTACACCAGGAGGCCTGATCAGATCAAATTTCTAATTAAATTAAGTTTCATTTTTCAGTTTGATGATTGTGTGTTATGCTTTTTATGTTCTGTGATGGTGTTTTTGTAAGACTATTCACAAAAATTCATGTGATGGTGCTTTTATAAGACAGTATTCACAAAAATTCACTACTGTAACTTTTTTAATGTGTGATATTGTTATTCTGTTCACAGCAACTACAAGATTTAGATGAGGAATTTCGAGAAAATTATACAGAAATTTTGACCAGGTTCTACTTAACATTTGAAAGTATTCACAAGTATGTGACCGATCTCAACCACTTTTTAGAAGAGCTGGAGGAAGGTATTTATATTCAACAAACTTTGGAAGGAGTACTTCTTGATGAGGAAGGACGACAGTTACTAGTAAGCAGGATTGATTTTTTGTGTTGGTTTGTTTGTTAATGCACTGATATTCTATTCTCTGTTGATTCTTAGCTTTGACTCCTTTAAAATTATCAAAGCAGGAATTATTGATTAATTGGAAAATATTAAATAAATAACTTTTTGGACATCTACTCAGATATTTACTGAAAAGTTTGTAGTTCAAACTGCTTCATCAAGATCTTGGTCTGCTATTCATGTTGTTGAATGGAGCAATGTAAATGTAAATGTCACCACTTTTTCCACGGTCATAAAATACTGTCCGTCCATCAGGTTGCTGAGAAAGCAGGAGATGAAAGATAGTAGATTGGTAAGCAAGATGCCAGCTTCAGTTCAGAGTTGATGGAAGGGACAGAGTGGGAAAGATGGATTAAAAATTGAAAAGAAATTAAATTTGGAGAGAGTAATTCAGTTATTGAATAGAAAAAAGGAGAAAATAAGGAAGAGGAGAAAAAAGAGGGTGAGAGACAAGGAGGGAGTTGCGGGTATGAAGAAAACAAAGGGGGTAAAGTAAGTAATGTGTGGAGGAGAAAGGGGTGCTTATGCCAGTTAAGATTAAAACATGGAAGGGTGCAGGATGAAGGGATATGTTGAAAAGTAAACAGTAGCCAACATACCAGTTGGTAAACAGCAAGATTGGTTTTAGAAGTTGCTGTCTCTTAAATGTTGTAGGATTTACCAGTGTGGGTCTGGAGTTAAGTGGTTGTGGGTAAGTGCATTGGCAGGCCTTACAAAGAGAATGATTACAGGAGCAACAAACTTGCTACACTGTAATGTTCACAGACCATTGTCCACACCCTGTTGTTGTCATCATGAAATCTTTTCACTGTTAGATAATCTTGTAGCACTATCTGATTGATTTTGCTATGTCACTTACATGCTCTCTGATGGATGGCTTGAAACATTAGTAGACTAGTGATAAGCCTCAGGCACTGATGAGCTTTTTTTAGTTCCAACATTTGCAATGTCATATCCTGCCATGCAGTACAAAACCCTTGTTTCACTTAAAGAAAGACAATTTTTGTTTTATGAAACTTGGCAGTTGAGTTGTGTAACTTATAATGCCATACTTCCTGTGATTTAAATTTATTGAACTGTATGTGTTGACAATGTTAATTACCTTATATTCAAATTCAATGCAGGGCTCCAGTGAATGGTACATTTTCAGATTTTATTCTGTTTCCAGTGTGAAGGTCTGTACCTGTATGGTGTGATGCTGCTGTTAGTTGACCTCCACATAGAAGGAACGGTGAGGGAGCGCATGCTTGTTTCTTACTATAGGTACAGTGCACAGAGATCCAGTGCTGACAGTAACATTGATGATGTGTGCAAATTGTTGCGCTCTACTGGCTTTGTAAATACTCCTGGTGCGAAAAAAATACCAAACTATCCAGTAGAATACTTCAGGTAAATGTCCTATACTGATGCCAGAGTTTTTACATCTGTTTACTTGCTTTAATTGTATTATTCAAATTTGGCACACTTTGTGAACTGTATGGTGAAGTTGCTTATTACCAGCCGTCATTAGAATTCAGAAACATGCTGTATGAAAGTGAAGTTGTTCGTGACTTTTGTAAACCAATGCAGGTTTCCCCTTCATGCTGATCTGCTCTATGAAATGCTAGTAAGTGTAATAAAATTCAACACAGAATACATTCCTATTCAGTTTAAATTTGCAGCCGTAACTATCTGGCCATTCAGTTTTTGCCAGTTTAGAGTGTAAGTTCTCATAACTTTATCTCAGTTATCATTGCATTTTAGATCTGCTTCTTGTGTTGTCCTTGATTTATCCATCATCATACACCCTAGAATAACCAGGAATTTTATCGCATGGGCTAAATTAGGGGAAAACCCATAAATTTTTTAGAATTCCAGAACTTTTTGTCTTAGTTTTCAATAAAATTTTTGTAATTTTTACTGGTAAGAAATGATGATCCAACAAAGAATTTTACTTTAGCCTGCCACTGCAGAATAATGTGCACCAATAAAATGTAAACAAAAAAAAAACACACCAGATAAAACTAAATTGCAAAGAAAATGCTCAATTTACAACAACAAAACACAGTGCACAAGCAAACACCTGCCGACAGCAAAATATGTCAAAGGCTTTACAATGAAGACTATGCAATACTTTGTTAAAACAAACTGCTTTTGGTGAGCATGATGTCACACTGTTTACATTTCTAACAGGTCACAGGAAAATATAGTGAATGATGGTTTGAGGAGTGTTACTTTCAGAAGGATGTAGGTTGTAGTAGGTACTGGGAGATGAAGCAGCTTGCACAGGATAGAGTAGCATGGAGAGCTGCATCAAACCAGTCTCAGGACTGAAGACAACAACAACAACTTTCAAAATAAATTTCCTTTTACGAAAGATGAATTACATTACGTGTGAGAATGTGCGATGAATTTCTTAAGTCAAAGAGCATTGTCTCTCATTCAAAACTTAACACTTTCAGGAGCACCCACTGAGCAAAATTTCGGACCCATAAGACCAGATATTTATGTCATTATTTAAAATTTTACTGGCACATTTTGTTTGATATATCTTATAGGATAACACATTCAAAAAATATTGATATTATATGTGGAGAAGCTTAGCTTTTCTTCTACATCTACTCCTACAAGGTTACTCTGCAATTCATGCTTAAGTTCCTGGCAAAGGGTTCATCGAACCATTTTCATACTACTTCTCTACCATTCCTATCTCGAATGGCGCCTGGGGAAAAGGAACACCTAAACCTTTCCAGTCGAGCTCTGATTTCTCTTAATTTATTATGATGATCATTTTGCTCTACGTAGGTGGCTGTCAACAAAATATTTATGCATTCAGAAGAGAAAGTTGGTGATTGAAATTTCGTAAATAGATCTCGCCGTAAAGAAAACCACCTTTGTTTCAGTGACTGCCACCCCAACTCGCTTATCATATCAGTGACTCTCTCACCCGTATTGCATGATAACGCGAAATGAGCTGACCTTCTTTTTGCACTTTTTCGATGTCCTCCGTCAATCCTACCGGATAAGGATCCCATACTGCGCAGCAATAATCCAGCAGAGGACGGACGAGTTTAATGTAGACTGTCTCTTTAGTGGGTTTGTCGCATCCTCTAAGTGTTCTGCCAACAAAGCGCAGTCATTGTTTTGCTTCCCCACAATATTATCTATGTGGTCATTCCAATTTAAGTTGCGTGTAATTGTAATTTCTAGGTATCAGCCCTTAGATTTGTGCGACTTATCGAATACCCAAAATTTATCGGATTTTGTTTTAGTACCCATGTGGATGACCTCGCACTTTTCTTTCTTTAGTGCTGATTACCACTTTTCGCACCATACAGAAATTCTCTCTAGATTATTTTGTAACTGGAATTGATCATCTGATGATTTTACTAGACGGTAAATTACATTATCATCTGCAAACAATTGAAGGAGGCTGCTCAGATTATCACCTAGATCATTTATATAAATCAGGAACAACAGAGGGCCTATGGCACTACCTTGCGGAACACTAGATATCACTTCTGTTCTACTCGATGATTTGCCGTCTATCACTATGAACTGTGACCGCTCTGAGAGGTCAGTTTCCTGTCTGAGAGGAAATCATGAATCCAGTCACACAACTGAGACAATACTCCATATGCATACAATTTGATTAATAGTCACTTGTGAGGAACAGTATCAAAAGCCTTCTGGAAATCTAGGAATATGGAATCAATCTGAGATCCCTTGTCGAGAGCACTCATTACTTCATGGGAATGAAGAGCTAACTGTGTTGCACTAGAATGATATTTTCTGTTGGTTATGTATCAGTAAGTCATTTTCTTCAAGGTGATTCATAATATTATAGTACAGTATATGCTGCAAAATGCTACTGCAAATTGAGGTCAGTGATATGGGTCTGTAATTCAATGGGTTACTCCTATTTTCTTTCTTCAATATTGGTGTGACGTGTGCTACTTTCCAGTCTTTAGGAACAAACCTTTTGTCAAGTGAGCAGTTGTATATGATCACATGACATGAGCTGTGATTGGCTAACAACAACACATCACTATCTCAATTTCAGTGCTTCAGAAACTAACGTGCTGTGTTTGGTGGATTTCATGTTTATACTTTCGTATTATGAAAAATGCAGTGTACTTGCTGCTGCACATCAAAGATATTCCCAGAACACCCCTACCCCATTTTTTTCTGCATTTTGTTCCCTAAAATGCCGGGATGTTCTGCACCAGCGTATAAAACCTTTACCATTCAAAGGATTGAAAAGTTTCCCAGTTGTGAGGGAAAGTTTACTGTCACTTGAAATGGAAGAAGCGTATTTTCACCTAGGAAAAAGCGTCTTTTTAACTGGGAAATCTGGGAATTTATTTCCTTGTCTGCATATACACCCTGGTCGTGCATTACTGTGCTTTGAAGGTAGCAGAATTCCTTTCCTTTGATGGTAGCAGAATTCCTTCACTTCATGTACTATGTGGTCCCAAATTTTGATGTTAATTTGATCACTAATCTCATTTCCCCTACCCTAATAATTCTTGTCTTGATTTGGTTTACTCATAGTCCATATTCTGTGCTCATTTGACTTAATTGCGTTCAACAGGCCCTGTAATTCTTCGTCTGAGGATAGCAATGTCACCAGCATATCTTATCAGTTGAATCCTTTCACTCTGAATTTTAATGTTATTCTAGAATCTTTTTTGAATTTCTGATGTTGCTTCTCCATTGTACAATTTGAATGGTAGGGGAGAAAGCCTGCAGTCTTGCCTCACATCCTTTATTTTTCCTTAACAGTCAAATCAGGGCTTCACTGTACCCATTTTGGTGGAGTCCCTTAATATGCTGCAACTTAGCTGTGACTCTTGTCCTCGTCTCAGAGATTGGATGGGTACTGTGGGTAAAAATGCTTAGGATCATATACTACTGCATTGGATGATGAGTTTTGAACCTACGAACTTTTAATCAATATTTAAAACAGTAATGTTGTGTACTGATTGATTTAGTTTCTGTTTTCTTACAGGCGATTTACAATAAATCCACTGTATGTGGAAATGGTTTTGGGTCGTTTGCGGTCAGATGATATTTATAATCAGCTTTCGGCTTATCCTCTACCTGAGCACAGGAGCACTGCACTGTCAACTCAAGCTGCAATGCTGTATGTGTGCCTCTTCTTTGATCCAAATGTGCTGCACAACCAGACTGCCAAAATGAGAGAAATTGTTGATAGGTTTTTCCCTGATAACTGGGTAAGTTACATCATTCAGTAATAAGTAGTCATCGTACGCCATGCGATGGGCTTAGGTGGTAATGTTTTAAAGTTAACCGTTTGCTTCCTCATTTCACATTTTGTGATAAATGCTTTTTATAAATAATAAAGTAAAAAAATCAGTTATTTTTGCCTTTTGCAGGCATTTGTTTGATAATGAATACATAGGTGATAGTTGGCTGCAAGGTAACACACTGAAATAGTTATAGTTCATCCAAAAATGACAATTTTGTGTCATGCAGTTTTTAAGCAGACTTCCTTCCAGATACATCACAGTCTTCAGCCGAACGCCAACAAATTACAGTTTACTGGGTGGCTGCTGCTACTCGCATTTCAGATCACTACGTATCAGTTACATAGAGCACATTATTTGCTATTACCAGTTCTGTATAACAGCTCCCATTCTCCTTTCTTTCGTGGTTCTATATATAGTTTAAATTTGAGTGAATTCATACCAATTCTTAAAATTTATTTTAGGGGGCTTATTTCACATAGTTTATTTTAACATAAGTTTATTTAATATCATAATAGAGTTAACACACACTTTCTTGTACCAGTTCATATTCTGTTTTAAGTTAAAATTACTCTGGTCCTACTTTTTATTGGTATGGAAACTAAACAGTATCCATTATTATGTTTTTATACAAATAGTTTCTTGTGGGTTTTTTTATTTTTTTTTTTTTTTATGTTACTGAAACATTCTGATCCAGCTCATATAATGAAATATATGCATAATCATTTATTGGTCGAAATTTTTCAGATCTGTTAATTTTTTGGTTAACTGATGATAATTGTTGACTAAATTATTTTTAAAGCTTGAGTACTAGAATGTACTCTTAAACATGATGACTAACTCAGCTCAGTGTAGGTCTCTTTGAAGTTGCAAAATTATTAATGGTGTTCTTCTGGGTATACAGCCACATTGTTAACATTTTTTCCACATTATTTCCATGACCAACCCAATCATCTTCTTCAGATGCTGTGAGTTTTGCTGTTGTGAGTAGTCACTACCTGGGTTCCAAACCCAGAGTGAACTATTGATATCCCATGCCACCATTTATATCTTAGTTCAACCCCTGACATCCACTATGTCATTTGACACTCATCTGTTTTTCAGAGCCCATACCGATATTTCCTGAAATGCATGTTCTGTTAGTGTTTCCCAGGCCTATTAGATGTGATAGTTAGAGACCTCTTAACAAATTGAGTGTCAACCCAAAGTCTCATTTAAATTTCAACCTCAACACTTACCAAGGTGCCATTGGTGATACCGATCACCTGTAAGAAAGAATGAATAACTCTCAGAAACCTATGGGGGACAAGGAAACCGCATTTCTGACAGCCAATAAGAGCAATGCTATTGTCCTAATGTCACATGTGGACTATAATAAAAATATTGTAGATGTTGTGAATGGCATTACCTAGAGACAGCTAGATGTCTGTCCCACAGATAAAATCCGGAGGAAGACACTGACACTTCTCAGTGAGTCAGGCTGGTTGTGTGATGTGATTAAGGGTAACTGTGCCACTACCATTATATGACCTTCCTAAGATACACAACGAAGCTATTTCTCTAAGATCCGCAGTGTGTGATGTGGCCACATGCAGCGATAAAGTTGGAAAGAGTTCCTTGAACATTTAAACTCTGTCCATCCTAATGTAACATTCACAATGGAAATTGAAAAAGAAGGCAAGCTGTTAGTTAAGAGAGAACCAGATGGGTACCTGGCTAACAGTGTATATAGAAAATCCATGTGCACTGACTGCTGTCCCCACATTTTGAGCCATTGTCCTCTCTCACAAAGAAACTCAGTGCGAAAGACTCAGGTCCGTAGAACTTGAACACTTTGGCAGAAACAGCATCACCAAAGAAGTGAAACATCTACAAATAGTGTTCTAAATTAACGGCTTTTCATTAATTAATTACACTGAAAAATCAATGCGAACACACAGCACAAATCCTGCATTTGGTCATATACAAAAAGATCTGTGTTTGTTAACAGCTACAAGACTTTATAATGACTGACTGTCAATAAATGGTAAAAAGTGCCCCTGCAACATATTCTGGTGGTGAGCAAAACCTTTATGAATTTATGCTTCAGTTTAATAACATCAATTAAAGAAATGTGAAGCTATCATCAATGAGCTATTTGGTTGAACACTACAGTGTTTTACTAGGTATGGTCCATTTGAAGGTGATATGCCCTCGCCTTTCTGTAACCTTTAGCTTGACATAACCAGCCAGTTTTATAGGAACCTGTAGTTTGAGATAGATTTTGAACTATGGTACAGCTTGGCAGTTTTCAGTTAATCATTGCTGTAGCAAAAGAAGCAATAAGTGTCAGAAAGAAATTCTTTGACTTAAAGCAATGTAAAGAGAAGAAATATTTTTACAGGGCTATTTAAATGAAGCATCAGAATGTATTCTGAGAGTAGTGATAAGGAGGAATCATATTTGTTTTCTCATTTTATGGTGTTTCTCCAATATTGTTGTCATGGAGTCAGGTAGAGATTTGAAGAAAAAATTATTTCACATTATAACTGTAATGAATAAAGATACCATCTGATAACATAGTGACTAGTGGATTGGCACGTAAACAAAAATAGTAACTGGGCTTATGGAAATATATTTTTATGTGTCTTATCAACTCAAAATATATTTCTTACGTCCTTCTGCAGATGAATTACTGGAATGTCACCCATTACTGCTACTCCTATGGGGGGTAGATATACATACAAATGCAACAGCACAGCTATAGGCCCTTACTTGGGATTCTCTTATGCCTACTTTTAACAAAAATACAAATTCATTGTCTGAGCTACCACATTCAAATTTTCGTTTACACTCTATCTCTTCTCTTCTCTTCTCTTCTCTCTCTCTCTCTCTCTCTCTCTCTCTCTCTCTCTCTCCCTCATGCCTCATATATACTAGCATCTTCTTACTGTACATCCGCCTCCCTAGCATTACTGCCTACCATGTAGGGGGCCCGGCTCAATTCCCAGCAGGGGACTGGGTGTTGTGTGTCGTTCATCATCATTGATTCGCAAGTCGCTGATGTGGCATTAACTAAAATGGACTTTCAATACGGTGGCCTAACTCCCCCAAATGGGGCCTCCTGGCCAACAAAGGCATGCAATCTACCTCCCCCCCCCCCTTACTGTAGAGTTTCAATTAGAGCGTGAGGGTCATGTATTTATGTTAAGAATGGTAAGAAGTGACATTGTCTCTCTCGGTGACAAAACAACTTTGAAGTGTCAGCAATAAAGCTATCATATCAAAATGTTTCCAAAGAACTTGTCATATTATGAGTATATCATTCTCCTAGTGGTGATTTTGACGTATTCTGTACAAATAGATATAGAGTCTAGAGCAAGTATCAAACACAAAAAGTAACATCGTGCTATGTGGAGATCTTAAGGTAAATACAGCAAAAATAGATAATGTTACTAATGCTTTTCCGAGCATTTTATGTAGCTTTGGAATGGCATCACTAGTTAGCTGTGCAACAAGGATAACGACACACTCAGACTCTACTACTGATCATATAGCCACTGTTATTGGCACAGAAAACTGTAACTTAGTATTGTCAAATTGCACAAACAAATGTTCCTATGGGAAAAGCAACCAAGCTACAGGTATACAAAAGAATCTACTCCAAATCATCCATGCAAAATTTTACTGTACAGTTAAATCATGAAACCTGGGACGATGTATATGCACAAACAGATATTCTGTCATTTCATGTCATTGTTTAACCTCAAATTTGGAGAATCGTTTCCCAAAGTCCTATTTCCTATTGGAGCACAGATCAAAATGAAGTGGATCACCAGTCGGATTGCAAAATCTGCCTAAACCTTTAGACAACTCAGCTCTATAAAGAATACATGCAGTGACCCAGGTTTTGTAAGCTATTACAAAAACTACAAAAAATTCTACAGAAAGGTACTGCCAGCAGCTAAAAAGTCAGCTAATGACAAACTGATAAAAATGTAAATAACAAAAGTAAAGCTGCTTGGACTTAAGTAAAACGTGAGACTGGAATTTTCTTTTTTTTTTTTTTAAAGGAGGCATCCACTCAGACACTAAAATCAAGAAATCAGGCAATACAATCAGTGATCAAAAAGACCTGTTTAACTTCATAAACTCATACTTCACCAGTATTGCAAAAGACCCACAGAGCAAATTTCCAAAAAGATCTGATGTTCCAGTGCAAAATTACATAAAAAATTCAGCGGTTCTGCTCCCCACTACTGAGAGAGGAGTAAGCAGTGCCATAAAACAATTAAAAAACAAATCCTCAACAGGACTGGACAAAGTCCCTCTTTGTGTGTTAAAATAGTGCATAGACAGCATTAAAGCCAGAATGAGATTTTCACTCTGCAGCGGAGTGTGCGCTGATATGACACTTCCTGACAGATTAAAGCTGTGTGCCGGACCGAGACTCGAACTTGGGACCTTTGCCTTTCGCAGGCAAGTGCTCTACCAACTGAGTTACCCTAGCATGACTCACGCCTCGTCCTCACAGCTTTACTTCTGCCAGTACCCGAGTTCGAGTCTCGGTCTGGCACACAATTTTAATTTGCCAGGAAGTTTCAACATTAAAGCCCTTTTAACTAACATCATTAACCAGTCTTTTAAGATTGGCTGCTTCACAGACTACCTGAAACTAGCTAAAATCATACCTCTGCAAAAAGAAAGGTGATGTTCAAAACATAAGAAATTACAGGCCAATTACTTTCTCTTCAAGTATTTTCCAAAATTGTGTAGACATTAATGAAAACTAGACTTAGGAGCTACTTAAATAAATATAATCTTCTCTGCAAGGAACAGCATGGCTTCAGATTGGGCAGAAGCACTGAAATTGCAATAGCTCAGTTTACAAAAATTGTTCTTGAATCATTAGACAAGGACAGGTAAGTAACTGGAATTTTCATAGATCTATCGAAGGCCATCAATACCATTGATAACAACATTCTTCTACACAAGCTGGAGTCTCGGGGAATCAGGGGAATGGTAAATAAGTGGTTTCCATTGTACCTAAATAACTGCAGAGTGCAGAGAGTAGAAATTTCACATAGCACATCCAAATATGTGGTAAATCACTAATCTGACCCACAGTATGTTAATATAGCAGTCCCACAAGGAAGTGTTCTGGGCCCAATATTGTTCTTAATTTATATTAATGATTTCCCACAATGTGTGGAGCATGGAGAAAATGTACTTTTTGCTGGTAACAGTAATATACTGATTACCAGCAAGACACCTGACCTGGTATTGGAAAAAGTCAATGAAGCACTAGCAGATGTTTACAAATGGTCTACAGAGAACAGAGTAAGTCTCAACATTAAGAAAACAAACAGCATATACTTTAGAATAAACAAGAAGCACAAAACACTAAATTCCTAGGACTGCACATCGACAGCCAACAACAAAAAGGGGATGAACATGTCATGATTATCTCAAACAGGGTCTCCACAGCATGCTGTGTGCTTAAGAGTTCTTCATCAGTGTGCAGTGACATCTGTGTAAGGTCAGCTTACTTTGGTTATGTGCATCCCATCCTTAGGTACGGAATAATCTTTTGGGGGAATAGTACCCAGAACCTACAAACTTAGATAAAGCGTATACTTAGATAAAGCTTTTGACAATGTTGACTGGAATACTCTCTTTCAAATTCTAAAGGTGGCAGGGGTAAAACACAGGGAGCGAAAGGCTATTTACAATTTGTACAGAAACCAGATGGCAGTCATAAGAGTCGAGGGATATGAAAGGGAAGCAGTGGTTGGGAAGGGAGTAAGCAGAGTTGTAGCCTCTCCCCGATGTTATTCAATCTGTATGTTGAGCAAGCAATAAGGGAAACAAAAGAAAATTTCGGAGCAGGTATTAAAATCCATGGAGAAGAAATAAAAACTTTGAGGTTCGCCGATGACATTGAAATTCTGTCAGAGACAGCAAAGGACTTGGAAGAGCAGTTGAATGGAATGGACAATGTCTTGAGAGGAGTATATAAGATGAACATCAACAAAAGCAAAACGGAGATAATGGAATGTAGTCGAATTAAGTCGGGTGATGCTGAGGGAATTAGATTAGGAAATGACACTTAAAGTAGTAAAGGAGTTTTGCTATTTGGGGAGCAAAATAACTGATGATGGTCAAAGTAGAGAAGATATAAAAAGTAGACTGGCAATGGCAAGCACAGCGTTTCTGAAGAAGAGAAATTTGTTAACATCGAATATAGATTTAAATGTCAGGAAGTCTTTTCTGAAAGTATTTGTATGGAGTGTAGCAATGTATGGAAGTGAAACATGGACGATAAATAGTTTGGACAAGAAGAGAATGGAAGCTTTCGAAATGTGGTGCTACAGAAGAATGCTGAAGATTAGATGGGTAGATCACATAAGTAATGAGGAGGTATTGAATAGGATTGGGGAGAAGAGAAGTTTGTGGCATAACTTGACCAGAAGAAGGGATCGGTTGGTAGGACATGTTCTGAGGCATCAAGGGATCACCAATTTAGTATTGGAGGGCAGTGTGGAGGGTAAAAATCATAGAGGGAGATCAAGAGATGAATACACTAAGCAGATTAAGAAGGATGTAGGTTGCAGTAGGTACTGGGAGATGAAGCAAGTTTTCAGATTACAAAAGAGAGCTGTAAGAATAATGACAAAATGCAATAAATGGGCTTATTACACGGAATGATTTAAAAACCTGTGCATTCTGACTGTTCCTTGTGAGTTTATTTTTTAGTCCATAATGTATATCAGAAAAAAAATCTAGACAATTATAGCTTGAATAACGCTATTCATGATCACAACACAAGGTTGCGTCATTGCCTTCAT
The DNA here is from genome assembly GCF_023897955.1 of Schistocerca gregaria. NCBI lineage: Eukaryota > Metazoa > Arthropoda > Insecta > Orthoptera > Acrididae > Schistocerca > Schistocerca gregaria. Next base: position 894,751,830 of record NC_064922.1, read on the forward strand.
TTAGATAGAAGAAATAAGCTAAAAGCTCAGAACACTGTTGAGTATCAAGGCATGATAAGCTGCCACAGAATATAAAAGAAATTAGCAGTATGTATTCTTTTAAAAAAAACTGTAAAAATGTTTTTGCAAGAGTGTTGGTTCTACACTGTGGACGAATATCTTAAATGAAAACCAATGAATTGTTGGGAACACCTAGCATAAGTTATTCCTGACATCATATTTTTTTCATTCATGTATTATGCATTTATGTCTATGTAAAAATGTCTGCTATTTCATGTCAACACACCTAGGATATTTATAAATTATATTTTTTATTTTGTGTAATATGTGTGCAGGGCTTTGTATTTGTGTATGTTAGTTCTACATCAAAATACCTATGCTTATTAAACAATGTAAATGGCATTTGTTAAGAACATATTTAGATTTCATGCCATAATTTGTACACTCACTGATGACATCCATACAATGTAAATTGTCATAAGGATGGATAAATAAATAAATAAATAAAATAAAATATATTTACATTAAGGTAGCTAGAGTTTGTGTAAGCTATTTACCAATAATTACAAATAAATCAACCTTTATGAAGATTTTTTAATTTTTTGTAGTGGTTGTGTATCACAGAGTGTTACTAAAGTATTTTATTTGTTTGTAGGTCATTAGCATTTATATGGGTATAACGGTAAACCTGATAGACTCTTGGGAGCACTTCAAAGCAGCAAAGACAGCCCTCACTAACACGTTAGAAGTGTCCAATGTTCGAGAGTACGCTTGTAAATATTCATCCAGGTTACAGGTAAGAAACTGTGAAAATGCTGCTTATTAATATTTGTGGATTTATGCACTATAAGACAGTATAATGATCCCGTAGAAATCATATCTGTTAAAACCCATTGTTTCTTCATACTTTGGGCATGGACAAACAGTTAGGAGAAGCAAGATTACGAGATAATTTAGTAGGAAAGCTGTGCCAAAGAAGCCACTGTGTTGGTTTGAAATGGGATTCTGCAGCTGGCTTGACTGACCCACTAATTTCACAATTCATCTCTTTTCTCCCCACAGTTCTTTCAGCTTTTACAAAAATTCTTGACACTAAAATTGTGTTCTAATTAGATATGTGAACTAAGATCCTTACTTTTTGAGGACAATTATTCTTACAAACTGAGTTATTCAAACTTGTCTCATAACAAACTTCTCTGCAAAGTGAAAAGTCGTGGAAAAAAAAAAAAAAAAGCAACCCTTGAGCTACATGTGGGTTATCCTCCACTCCATACTTTCACCTGTTATATCTGGTCCAGCAACTACTTCAGACGGGTTTCTGTGTAATTTTGAGTGTAGAAGTGATGGTGTAATGTTCTGTCCTAATAATGTTCTAGAATCCACACTTCAATTCAATGATCAGTAACCTTTGCCTGTTGCTGGCTTTTATTCAATAATCAACTCATTGTTGGGTGGTTGTTTGAAATGCAACACACTGAAACTGCTATAGTCCATCCAAAAATGTTAGTTTACTTCTATGTGATTTTCAGCTCTTCTTCAGAATTCTGGACAGAGATACCCCAAAGGAATTTACCAGACTACAGCAAATCAAGGTTCTTTCGGTGGCAAGTGCTCTTCATTGCTTAAAATACTGCACACCAATTACATACAGAGCAATACTACTACTTAACGTTCAAGAACTGAAAGATAAAGAACTTATCATAAATGAGTTTGGTCTTGATAACGAGTTTGATATTTTTTATCTGAGTGAACCCTGGGATAATGAGAATGAACTTGCTGTTGCCAAATTTGACAATTTTAGTATAGTAAATAGCTACTGTAGGAAAGAGCACATTAGAGGTGGTGTGGCAATTTATTCCAACCAGTCACTCAATTGTACAATAACCAAACTAGACCTAAATTCCTGTGTGATGAACAGCACTTTGAAGTTACAGGTATAATCATTAATAGTCATAAGCTAATAGTAGTATCCATGTACAGATCACCAAAGGGAAGCATTAACATATTTTGAGAAAAAATGGACATGCTATTGAGTGAATTAAGTAATATTAAATGGCTACACTATCATATTGCAATAGGAGGTGATTTGAATGCTGATTTTGATGTTACTAAATGTAAGGGGAGTGTTGCAGATCTGGGAAACTTACTAAGACAATACAGTTTACATCATGTTAATAACAGACCCACAAGAAACAAAGCATGTTTAGATAACATCTTTGTAAACTTCAAGACCACTGAAAACACATGCGAAGTTATAGTGTTCCCATTCTCTGACCATGACTCTGTATCTCTAAATTATGCAAGTAAAATTCCCCTCAATAGGAGCAATGCAAACAGACCTGTCCCAAAAGTTGTGATTATCAGACCTGTAACTGAGGATAAAATTAACACATTTCGTAATTCCCTTGCTGACAGAGACTGGTTTGGCCATTGTAGTGTCGATGGACATTACACATCAAGTAATGACCTGCCAGCCAAAATAATATTTGATAGATTTTTTAATGCATTCTTGACCCTATTTAACCATAGTATTCCCATAAAGAAAATCAAAATAATGGACAGCAGCCACAAATCCAGATCTCAAAACAGACAAAATATATGACACACTAAACAGCTGACAGATCTAAAGAAACAAGTTTTGTTACTGTACAACATATACAATAGTATGAAGCCTGACTGTGTCAAATCAGCCTATGTGGAATCCAGGAATGAATACAAAAAAGCCATCTTGCAAGCCAAAAAACCTACAATGCCAACAGCATACATAATTCCACCAATAAATGCAAAACTGCTTGGAAAGTAATTAACAGTGCTGCCACAGATACTAAAAAAGACAAAATTAATATCCCACCACAAACACTGAATGAGTTTTTTATTAATTCAGTGAAAGAAATAGGAGACACAATTATCAAACCAGACATTAGTTACTCTCCCAAAATTGGGATAGACAGTCACTAAATACAAGCATGATAACCTTCTCCGAAGTATCGCCTAGATATGTACAAGGAGTCATAAAACAAATGAAATCATCTGATAGCTTAGATATATATGGCATATCATGCAACCTGCTAAAAAAAATGTGTGATTGCATTCTCTACCCTTTAACCCATTGCATAAACAAGTGCTTACTTGAGGGATATTTTTCTGATGTGTTAAAACTGTCTAGGACTGTCCCAGTTTACAAAAAGGGAGATAAAGACTCTCCATCTAGTTACAGGCCTATTTTAATAGTACCCACCTTCTGAAAGGTAATAGAATGCATCATGTACCAACAATTATCATCTCACTTTGTGAATCTAGGAATAATTAATGCTACACAATACGGGTTTAGGAAGAATCTGTCGACCATTGATGCAATCAGCACGGTAGTCAGTTACATCCTCAACGTTTTTGAGAACAAAGGCTTTGCTCAGGCCTCATTCTGTGACCTAAGCAAGGCCTTCGACTGTGTTGAGCACACACCACTACCAGAGAAACTAGAATTCTATGGCATCAAAGGAAACAGTCTCAGACTATTAAAAGCTTATCTCAACAACCGTAAACAGGTAGTTTGTGTTGGTAAGGAAATGTCAAACAGAAAATGTGATAGTAGGTGTGCATCAGGGATTTGTACTGGAGCCCTTCCTGTTTCTGATAATGATCAAAGACCTCCCCTCGTTTATTAGATCCACCACTGTATTGTATGCAGATGATACGACTTTTCTTCATAGCAGTATCAATCTTAATGATCTTAAAACCTGTGCTGAAACTACACTCACTCATGCAGCGTATTGGTTCAGAGCAAATGGTTTCCTGCTAAATGAAAATAAAACTCAGCAGATAATCTTCACTCTAAGAGACAAGCCACTGTCTGATGACCCTAGTTCTGTTAAATTCCTGGGAGTTTATTTAGATGAAAAGTTATCCTGGGGCCAACATGTAAACTATATTAGTAGTAAGCTATCTAGAGTAATTTATTTATTAAGACAACTCAGAAATTGTGTACCTGAAACATACATCAGATCATCTTATTTTGCATTTTTCCAAAGTATAATATCCTTTGGCATTATCTTGCGGGGTAACTGTAGTCATATACATGACATCCTATTATTGCAGAAGAAAGCCATTAGGATAATTACAAATTCTTCACATAAGGCTCACTGCAAACCCTTATTTACTAAACAAAAAATTATGACTGTAATAAACCTCTATATATCCAATGTCTTAATCTTTACGAAGAAGAACCTACAAGATGTGAAACGTAGAGAAATTGTACATTGTTACGACACAAGAAGCATCAAACACATATACACGCCTTACCACAGACTATCAAAATCAATAAATAGCTATGAAGTCACAGGGCACAAACTATTTAATAAGCTGCCACATGCCATACAGGATCTTCCTGAACATACATTCAAAGAAAGACTGCATGAATGGTTTATTGCCCACTCGTTCTATGATATCAATGAATTCTTCAACTGTAAAATGCAGTAATCCAACAGATGACCCACTGTACATTTGTTGTAATATAAGCTAAAATATTTCAGTAGTCAATACCTTATCACACTGTATTATAAATTGTAACTTCATTTGACGTTGTCAATTGCTGTAATGGCCTACAAACAATGAAATCTTTATTATTATTACTACTACTACTACTACTACTACTACTACTACTACTACTAATACTACCCTGCTAGTGATTTTTATTTATTGTGTAATTAACATGCACTTATTTCTACCTGTCAACAATTCATATGCCTTTTTAAGCACTAATTACTCTATTCGATTGAGATTTATATGACCAATGAAATCGTCAAATTAAAATAACTTCCAACTATGGCAAATTATATAGAATCAAACAGAATTATTTGATGAGGAAACTCTGTGTTGTAAATTTTTTTTTATAGGTCAATCATCCAGTAAAAGTGTATTAGTTCAGTCAAAATTTTTAAAGCATATGGGGGTTACAAAATTTTAAACATCCAGTTCTGTAAAATAAAAGTGCTTGTAAAAAAACTTAATGCACAATAGGAATCAGCAAAGCCCAAATTTCTTTCTGAATAATAATAATTTAGGAAGAAAATATTCTGTGAAGTAATTGTGACAGTTATTTGGCAACATTGCTCAAAAGTAAATAAAAAACAGCATTTATTTGTTCTATGACTGATATCATAGTATAAGAAGCTCCTCCACTTTGCTACATTTTATGGTGCTCCTGAAATTGTGTGAGAGGCCTAGATAACTCAGTCAGTAAGAAGACTACCCATTTAACATGAGGGTCTGGATTTGAGTTCTGACCTGGCACAACATTTTAATCTATGTTTGATCTACTTGTTTTCTTGATGTGATGGCTTGCTGAATGCTAGATAAACTAAAGAAGCCATAAAAATTATTTTCTTTTGGGTATAATGAAAGATTGCATGCATTTTTCTGTTGAAAGAAACTGATACCACAGACGCAGCAGCTGTTAAAAGAAGGAGTTTTAGTGGAAGAAAATGTCTTGGACCATGTCAGCAAGGTTACAAATATCATACGTGAATGTAATGTGACTTTGCGATGGCTAATGCTCCACACTGCAGCCCCAGGAGCTGGTAAGATTTTTATATTTCAAATGCTTTTGAGTATGGTAGTCTGCTAGTACAGTGTAGCTTGGAGCTATAAACTAAGACATCTAGATGACTAGTTGCTCACTTCCATCCAGTCTGTAAACCTTAATTGTACTGTTGCATGACACTGCATGAGTCTATCCAAGGGTGTTGAGATGGAACTCGACCTTCAGATAGGTGTTAACTGTTTAGGAGAGACATCACACAGCAGTGAGTCCTAGTGTCCAAATAAATTAGTAGAAGTAGAAGCTGAATTGTTTTCAGTTAAGTTAGGAACTTAGTATTAAACAATGGAAAACCCAGAATAAAAACAGATGCCTATAAATATCTAGGATACAGGCAAAAACTAGGAATAGATAATACAAATATTAAAGAAGAACTAAAAGAAAAATATAGACAGACTAACAAAAATACTTAAAACAGAATTGACAGCAAGAAACAAGACAAAAGCTATAAATACTTATGCTATACCAATATTGACCTATTCATTTGGAGTAGTGAAATGGAGTAACACAGAACTAGAAACACTCAATACACTTACACGATTGCAAAGCCACAAATATAGAATACATCACATACATTCAGCAACAGAAAGATTCACAGTAAGCAGAAAGGAAGGAGGAAGGGGATTTATAGACATAAAAAAACCTACATTATGGACAGGTAGACAATTTAAGAAAATTCTTTATAGAACGAGCAGAAACTAGCAAAATACACAAAGCATTCACTCATATAAATACATTGACTACACCATTGCAATTTCATAACCACTTCTACAACCCTTTAGATCGCATAACATCAACAGATACAAAGAAAGTAAATTGGAAAAAGAAAACACTACATGGCAAGCACCCGTATCATCTAACAAAGCCACACATCGATCAAGACGCATCCAACACATGGATTTATGATTGTAATACAGGATCAAATAATAAACACCAGATATTACAGCAAGCATATCATTAAATATCCCAATACCACAACAGATAAATCCAGACTTTGCAAACAACTAATAGGAACAGTAGATCACATCACAAGCGGATGTGCAATACTAGCAAATACAGAATACACCAGAAGACATGACAATGTAGCAAAAATAATACATCAACAACATGCCATACAACACGTTCCCACATACAAGTATGCACCACAAAATGTACTGGAGAATGGTGAATACAAATTATACTGGAACAGAACCATTATAACAGATAAAACAACACCACATAACCAACCTGACATCATACGCACCAATAAAAAGAAGAAATTAACACAACTAATCGAAATATCCATACCCAATACAACAAATATACAGAAGAAAACAGGAGAAAAAATTGAAAAATACATCCAACTGGCTGAGGAAGTCAAGGACATGTGGCATAAGGATAAACTTGACATTATACCAATTATACTATCAACTACAGGAGTCATACCACACAATATACACCAGTACATCAACACAATACAGCTACATCCAAACGTATATATACAACTACAGAAATCTGTAATTATTCATACATGTTCAATTACCCGAAAGTTCCTACAGGGTGTTTCAAAAATGACCGGTATATTTGAAACAGCAATAAAAATTAAATGAGCAGGAATAGAAATACACCGTTTGTTGCAATATGCTTGGGACAACAGTACATTTTCAAGCGGACAAACTTTCGAAATTACAGTAGTTACAATTTTCAACAACAGATGGCGCTGCAAGTGATGTGAAAGATATAGAAGACAATGCAGTCTGTGGGTGAGCCATTCTGTACGTCGTCTTTCTACTTTAAGCGTGTGCTGTTCACAACGTGCAAGTGTGCTGTGGACAACATGGTTTATTCCTTAGAACAGAGGAATTTTCTGGTGTTGGAATTCCACTGCCTAGAACACAGTGTTGTTGCAACAAGACGAAGTTTTCAATGGAGGTTTAATGTAACCAAAGGACTGAAAAGCGATACAATAAAGGATCTGTTTGAAAAATTTCAACGGACTGGGAATGTGACGGATGAACGTGCTGGAAAGGTAGGGTGACCGCGTACGGCAACCACAGAGGGCAACGCGCACCTAGTGCAGCAGGTGATCCAACAGCGGCCTTGGGTTTCCGTTCGCCGTGTTGCAGCTGCGGTCCAAATGACGCCAACGTCCACGTATCGTCTCATGCGCCAGAGTTTATACCTCTATCCATACAAAATTCAAACGCGGCAACCCCTCAGCGCCGCTACCATTGCTGCACGAGAGACATTCGCTAACGATATAGTGCACAGGATTGATGACGGCGATATGCATGTGGGCAGCATTTGGTTTACTGACGAAGCTAATTTTTACCTGGACGGCTTCGTCAATAAACAGAACTGGCGCATATGGGGAACCAAAAAGCCCCATGTTGCAGTCCCATCGTCCCTGCATCCTCGAAAAGTACTGGTCTGGGCCGCCATTTCTTCCAAAGGAATCATTGGCCCATTTTTCAGATCTGAAACGATTACTGCATCACGCTATCTGGACATTCTTCGTGAATTTGTGGCGGTAAAAACTGCCTTAGACGACACTGCGAACACCTCGTGGTTTATGCAAGATGATCGTGTGATTGCTTTGGGCTATCCGAAACAAACAGGAGGTGGCGTGGATTGGCCTCCCTATTCGCCAGACATGAGCCCCTGTGACTTCTTTCTGTGGGGACACTTGAAAGACCAGGTGTACCGCCAGAATCCAGAAAGAATTGAACAGCTGAAGCAGTACATCTCATCTGCATGTGAAGCCATTCCGCCAGACATGTTGTCAAAGGTTTCGGGTAATTTCATTCAGAGACTATGCCATATTATTGCTGCGCATGGTGGATATGTGGAAAATATCGTACTATAGAGTTTCCCATACCGCAGCGCCATCTGTTGTTGACAATTGTAACTACTGTAATTTCGAAAGTTTGTCTGCCTGAAAATGTACTGTTGTCCCAAGCATATTGCAACAAACGGTGTATTTCTATCGCTGCTCGTTTAGTTTGTATTGCCTTTTCAAATATACCGGTCATTTTTGAAACACCCTGTAAATGCAATGTAACATACACCGTACAGTTAAAAGGAAGTCACGCTTGATCGAGTTCCGCCTCACTTTCCATTTTTAACCAGACATAATGTCTGAGAAAGGAAAGAAATAATAATAATAAAGTAAAATAACAGTGTTATAATAAAGTGTTAATGTTTTGAAAAATGTCATCATACCTGCTCCTAAAGTAAAACATTATTTTATCCCTACACAGACCACTCATCCATAAATTTCCACATAGCCTCTATACTCTTGCTGTTCCTTTTCCCCTCCCTTGGGGAACATGTCTGGGATGTTTTTGGGAATGTGTTCTGCGTTTTCAGTAGCCTGACATCAGAACAGCTCTCCCCAGGTTTTCATTCCTTTTTTATTTCCTCATTCCCCTTCTCCTGTCTTTCCTCTGCTTTGGCATTTGAAGTTCCTCTTTTTCTTCTTCCTGTTTGTGCACTCCTGAAGTCTCGCCCGTGCATCTGACGCGTAACAGGTGACTGGGTAATGCATGATTCCCAGCCCCGGGTCAATAGGTAGGGTTTGTGCCTACCCCCTGGTACAGGCCAGACCAAGGGAGGGGTGATTGCCTGAGCTGTTACCTTTCCAAATTGCCAATTGGTCCCTCTGTAAGTTGTTTTGGAGGTGTGACCTGAAGTGTGAACAGTCACCTAAGGTGGGTGCACCCCTCTCTGAGGGAGCCCCCAGTTGGAGGGAGTGCACCATCAGAGACACTATCAGTTGTGGAGGATGTTCTTGCAACTAGCCAGTCATCTTCTTCACAGTCTGTTTCTTCTAAATGTACCGTATTTACTCGAATCCAAGCCGCATTTTTTTTCCAGTTTTTGTAATCCAAAAAACCGCCTGCGGCTTAGAATCGAGTGCAAAGTAAGCAGAAGTTCTGAAAAATGTTGGTAGGTGCCGCCACAACTAACTTCTGTCGTCGAATATATGTAGCACTACACAGGCATGCTTTGCAGGCACAAAGATAAATACTGGCGCCAAAACCTCTCCATCAGTAAGTAAATTAAAAAGAAAAAGGTGGATGATGAGCTTTATTCTCTGCCCCGAGTTTCGACCACTGCATTCATTTTCGTACATTATCCAACGAAGTAAATATAAATTCCTTATTGTTCATCTTCAAATGTAGCAGCATTTCAATGTACTATGAAAATCCAACTGGGAAGACTATTTGGGATGTTTGTCAATATGGCCAACTCTACGTTCTGAATTTTTTCCTACCTGTGAGAAGAGATGGTTGCTAATAGGAACTTTTATGAATTGTGAATCACATGCAGTATTCTCTTCACCATAAGAATAATACAAATATAAACATTTTGCCATGTATTCTTTCATGTTTGCTGCTATCTCATTTAAATCCTGTCTGCCTAATAAACTACAAAACTAGAGTGAGACAACAGCAAATGCGGAAGAAAATATATATATATATATATATATATAATCATGTCATGTTTATATTTGTATTATTCTTATGCCTAATAGTGATACAGTCAAAAATGAAGCACGGCAATTGACTAAATTTTTAAATCTAAGATGGCTGTAATTTCTGTGCAGAATGTAATGTCCTAAAGAGGCGTCTGCAAAGATTTTCAAATGCAGAAAAATTTCCCCCTTTTTTTTTTTAAAATAACTCTCATTCAGAACATCTTCTATCATACACAGTCTATTATTTGGTTCTTGTTGATCATTATCAAAGAAAGCAGCAGTGTAAGTAACAAATAATAGTAGTCTCTTGCCATTGTTTTGCTAATGAGACAATTCCTCTCTCTTTTTTTTTTTTTTTATTGGAAGCGGCGGTAGCGCTTACAAAAGCAAGCCATGTCGCGAGTGGCGACAGGCCGCAAACACTCATTATCAGAATGTGACAAACAATGCATCACACAGTACAGTAATGCATTTTCAACTTAGAGTGACGTAAACACCTATGACAAAGAAACGACACTTATCAGAGCAAAGAAAAATAAGCACTCGATTCGAACCAGATGAAGCACATGAAAAAGGGAGGGTACCCGTATAAATACGGACGCAGTGCCTGACGCATAGCAGTGGCTACCTGGTAAAGCTTATCTGCTAAGCTTGCGACTGGAACCAAACTACTGTAGCTGTATCGTCATTCATTCGACCTAAATTGGGTCGCATATTACAATGGACCAACTTTGTTTCAATTTGGAGGTGCAGCCTAAAACTTTTCTCCCCTCTTGAGTTTTGAGTCTCAAATTTTAGGTGCAGCTTAGATTTGAGAATTTTTTTTCCTTGATTTAGAGTCTCATTTTAAATACGGTAGAAAGAATGAGGCTAACAATTCAAAGGGTGTCGAGGCCCAGAATTCTTTGTGTGGTATTATTTACACTAGGCTGCTCGATGGTAGGCAGAAATCCAAATCTACTTCTCGGATCAGGGTGTCACTGCAGTCCACCACATGAGGAAAAAGGTAGATGCAGCGTTAGTGACCACGCACACTATTTTTCTCATGGTTGATAGAGCAGTGTTTCCATCAAGATTCAAAGGAGGTTATGAAGTTGTCACAATCCAACTGCACATTCTGAACGCGATATGCTACTACCATTGTCATTGTTATGATGACACTCGAATGTCCTGTCAACATCCGGCCAAATGTATAACATGAGGTAGGGATGCTTGTGAGGGTGATTGTCCACCTCCTTCTCCCCACCCCCCCTCCCCCTGTATCAATTGCAATAGTGACCATGCAGCCTCCTCCTGAGATTATCCCTTGTATTTCAATGAGCAGGCCACCCAGAAGGTCACGGTGAAGGAAAAAGTGCCTTACCTTGTCGCTTGCAAGTTGTTGGCTAGTTGGAAAGCCTGTGTTTTACCATCTGGCATTTACAGTACTGTTCTTGCTGCATCTTGCTCAACAAAGGAAATGGATATGTAGACACGTTACCTCAAATTCAGCAACATGGTTGTAAAATCGCCCAGTGTCACAGTAGCATCACTGTCTCCCCCTCCTCCAGCTTCGCAGTGAGCCACCGAACCTTCACCTCATGGGCTGAATTCACCTGCTATACAACTGACTGGCCAGGAAGGACAGAAGGAATACTCCCGAGAAGATTTTTTACATCCCTCCCGACAATGAACATCTGATTCATCATCTGCCACATGTAAGGACTCCAAGAAATCAGAGGCAAATGGTCTTCTCCTTCGCTGACTCGGAGATTCTCTTCGACGGAGTCTCCTCGTGATACTGTCACCTGGCCAACCTCTATATCGCTGGCGCGCGCTGCCAACCGTTTTTCTGCCCTGGGCTACGCAGACTGACAGAGGGAGAATGCCGGCACCTCTGTAGGTCTCATGGGGCAGGATCCTCCAGCCACTGCACCCTGTAGCAGTGAGTCTTCGAAGGCTGGCACTTGGCAGCCACTGAGGTGACACCCCTTCATTTTTTCCCTCTTTCCTTTTTCTCATCATGACTCTTCTCCAATGGAACATTTGTGGCCTTAGATCCAACAAAGGGGAATTATGGCTGCCCTTGGAATCACACTGTCCACTTGTCCTCTGAAAACAAAATTGCGTCCTCATGACCACTTTGACCTCTTACATATCTTTCTGGCCCACTTTGACCTTCCCCACAAGGATGGCATTGCATCTCATGGGGGAGTCAAGCTTATCCCGGATGAGCAGCATGACTACCCAGCTTCAAGCTGTGGCAGTCTCCATTTTCGTTCCTCACTTAACCTTTTCACTTTGTGCCATTTACATCCCTCCACCATTCAGTGTCACCAGGGCAGATTACCCCCAGCTTATTGGGCAACTCCCTCACCCCTTTCTGCTGCTCAGTGACTTTAATGTGCACCACCCCATATTGTGTTCTCCCTCAACCTGTCAGAGAGTTACACTCTTTGCTGACCTTCTCAATTAACTTAACCTCATTTGTCTTAAAGAGGAGCACCCATGTTCCTTTCAGACTCCATGCACACCTATTACCATTTGGACCTCTCCTTCTGCAATGCCCAGCTTGCCCGTCATCTTGAGTGGTCTGTTCTCTCTGACACATACTTGAATGACAATTTTCCATGTTCTATCCATTTGCTGACGCTTACCCCACCTAATGTGCACACCAAAATGGCTACTTTTTAAGGCTGATGGGAGGCTTTACTCCTCCCTGGTGACCTTCGACGAACAACATTTCCCAAGTTGTAGTGACCCGGTAGAATACCTTACAAACATTATCCTTATCACTGCAGAATGTTCCATTCCTCGCATTTAAACTTAAACACGCCGTCCCAGTCCTTTGATGGACTGAGGTGTGCCACAATGCAATTCATGCAGAGACACATGCTCTCCACATTTTTAACCATCATCCTATGATGGCAAACTACATTCATTATAAACTATTGAGTGCACAGTGTCTTCGCATTCTCTGTGATAACAGTTCCATGCCCTCGTTCATTGTGAGGTCTAACCTCCGACAGCTCTCTCGGTCCAAGATCCATTCCTCAATTTCCAGGCTGAATGTATCAAATGATGTCATAGTGAACACTATCGCTATCTCCAACACCTTGCGGTGCTACTTTGTGGAGATTTTGTCCTCCACCCACTATCACCCTGCCTTCCTTCATAGGAAACAAGCAGAGGAGGCTTGAGCGATACCCTTCTCTTCTCAGAATAGTGAGTGCTACAATGTCGCCTTTACTATGAGGGAACTAGATCATTTTCTCACTTCATACCGATTCTCCGTCCCAAGGCTGGACAATGTTGCAGAACATCTCTCTAGTGAGCAAACACTTCAATCGCATGTGCATAGGGCATGTTTCGTAGCCACTCTCATATCCATCCCCAAGCCCAGTAATGATGAGCACATTCCTTCTAATAGCCGCCCCATTTCTCTCACTAACTGTGTTTGCAGGGTGATGGAATGTACGATTCATGCCCGACTGGTATGGTGGACCGATTCTTCCAATTTCGAGCATGCTGTTCTCTAGTTGACTATCTTGTCACTTTGTCAACCCATGTCATGAATGATTTTTTGCAAAAATACTGAACTTTATCCATGTTTTTCAGTTTGGAGAAAGCCTACGACACCTGATGGCAGACAGGTATTCTCTGTACTCGCTACACTTGGGGCTTCCGAGGCTGCAAGCCCTGTTTCCTTCTGCAGGTTTTACCTTGTCAGGCACTTTTATCCAGGAAAATGGTGTGCCATCGTGAGTGTAAAATGTAAACTTTCACGGCCGGAACTGTCATGATTAATAAAATTCTTTTCCGGGCTATTATGCCGTGGTCTGATGGATTTCGCATTGTAACCCAAAATGGGTTACAATGCGAAATCCATCAGACCACGGCATAATAGCCCGGAAAAGAATTTTATTAATCATGCCATCATGAGTGTCATCATCTTTGCTATCGCCAGTAACCCAATTATGGCCTGTCTCCCACCGTTCATTTCTGGCTCCCTTTTTGTTGATGATCTTGTCATCTATTGCAGTTCTCTACAGATTTGTCTCAACCGTCTTTACTCGTGGAGCATCGACAGTGGTTTTCGCCTTTCCACTGACAAAACTGTTTGTATGAATTTCTGGTGCCGCAATTAGTTTCTTCCACTTTCTTTACATCTTGTGTATGTTACTTTTCCGTTCATTGAAACTATGCAATTCCTGTGGCTCATGCTCGATGGGAAACTTCTTGGTCCTTCCACGTCTTACCAGGCTGCCCTTTGTATGTGATCCCTCAGTGTCCTACGTGTCCTAAACGGTACTTCCTGGGGAGTGGATTGTACCAGTCACTTGTCCGTTCAAAAGTAGACTACGGATGTTTTGTTTATGCATCTGCATATCCGTCCATCTTACACCTTCTCAATATAATCCACCATCATGGCATCTGTTTGGCCACTGGTGCCTTTTATACCGAACTACCGCTGTCATGCCGCCATGAGTTTCTCCTCAGCAGATACGCATGCCATTTGTCTGCCATGCCTGGCCACCCATCCTATGCCTCCTTTTTCGATGACTCCTTTGATCGCCAGTATGGGGCACGTCCCTCTTTTCTGTTACCTCCTGTAGTTATTTTTTGGCCATTGCTCTGGCATCTTCACTTCACACTACCTGCTACTTTGCCAATGGATGTGAACCCTTCACCACCTTGACTTCGTGTGGCGGTCCGTGTTAACCTTGGATTTAATTCACTTCCTAAAGACACTACTCCAGACTTGCTCTGTCGCCATTAAGTTTCTCGACCTTTGCATCGAACTTCACGATAGTATCTTTGTATCTTCATCATTGGCACTGACGATTTTTGTTATCAGCTTCCAGAACACTGCCCAGTATTTACAGTGGAGCTCTTCACCCTGTATCAGGCCATGTAGTAAATTCGGTGACACAGGCTTTCCAATTGTGTCATCTGCTCCGGCTCTCTCAGTGCCCTTCAGAGCCTCTGTGTGCTGTACACCATCCATCCCTTAGTGCACTGGGTCCAGGAAAGCTTTCACTTGCTCACTCATGATGGAGCCACTGCGATGTTTATGAGGGTCCCTAGTCACGTCGTTATGATGGCAAACGAGGCTGCTGGCACTGGTGCCAAGGCTGTAATCCTCGTACTTTGGCCCACTACTTCTTCCATTCCCTCCAGTGATCTCTGTGCTACTGTCAGCAGGTGGTGTCCCTTTGGCATCACCACTTGCCTTACCTTCATGGGAACAAACTCTGGGAAATTAAACCTCCCCCAGTGGCTTTTTAACCATCGCCATTTGTTAAGTGCTGATCCCCCACTGCTTTGTTCTCAATGTTCTCGGCATGTGATGATTCATTATTTCCTGATGGAATGCCCTTTTTTTAACTACTTACATTCTTATTTATGTTTGCCGTCTTGAGTTATCGGCCATTTTAGTGAACAACGCACGAGCTGTCAACTGCGTTTTACTTTGTACCCTTCATAGCAATATGGTGAAGGGTCTGTTGTGTAGTCACTTTAACTCCTTTTTCATCTTCATGTTCTACCTTTCTGATATGGGCACGTGTAGCCCTAGTTGTTTTTGTGCCCTAAAACAAAACAAAATAAAGCCTCTAAATAGTCCTAGTTGAATAGAACTTAAGCTTAAGCCTGACGTATATAATAACCAAAATATATCTGTTCTGTAAAAAAATTCCACTGCAGGCTTTCTCAAATGAATACAAGTGTTGACTGCACAGAAATTTGCTGTACATATCTTCTCACACAAAATTTTCTAGATGTTGGAAACTGAACATAACTTATAAAATTACTGAATTCTCAACTATGCAGCCAATTAACTGTCCAGTTAAAACTGTACCTGTCTACAATGTGTGCTGTCCTGTCTCCTCAAAATTAACAGGGATCTCAACTGCCTACTGCTCACTCATGTGTAACTTTAAGCACTCCAAGGGCACCTGCTTCTGTTGTCTGCTACTTGTAACTGCCAAATTAAGCTACATTTTACATTCTAATTTCTACACATTAAGAAAAACACTCTGTGAGGAAAAAATTAAAGTTTTAACCGTGTAAGAAACAAGATTGTTAGTTGAGAACTCCATGTATTTTGGTAATTACAGACTCTTTGAAAGTAAAACAGACAGAAGAACCCTTGAAAGACACACATCATATGTTGTTGCCATTCACAGTTTCACAGAACATTCTTAGTTCCAAAATTGATGTAAAGACTGTAAAGAAAAGATTAATGTCAGTTTCCTTGAAGTGTGAAAATAAATGTACACTGTAATTAATGCACATTTGTTATCAACCAAAAAACTAAAACATATCCAGAAAATATAAGTAACTCATGGAAAATGGTAGAAAATATAGTCTTCAAAACTCCATAAAATCACGCGAAAAGTCTGTGGGGTGTGTTTAATGGGCACTTTGGGAAAGAGAGAAAATTGAGGAAAATGACTGGTGAATTTGTTGCACTTGTCCCATCTATGTGCTATAGTCTAAGAATATTAAAGACTGCAACAATTAAAAGGAAAGAACGCAGGCACAATATGCAAGTCCCTCTCACTGCTCTAATATGAGACCATTTTCTGGGAGGACACAACTCATAGCATAAATGTTGTTTAGAATGCAAGAAAGAGCCATAAGAATAATTTATGGTCTTCAATGATGGTGTCCTGTAGATTTCTTTTTACTGAGCTTGGTGTTCTGAATATTCCCTGCTTAATCACTTACGAAACTTCCTTGCTTACTAGGGGCTACCAGCTGAGAAATGTCAAAATACTACAGAACAAGAATGTGTACAACTAAGTACCAGAGAGAAATCAGATATACACCAAATCCATTTCAGACCAACATACTATCCAAGGAGTGAGATAACATTGGTCTCATAATTGAAAATTGTTACATGTCCAAAATTTAAAATGAAACAAAAGGCAGTTCTAATAATGCACTGTTTCTATTCTGTAAAAGAATTACTGAATATTTAAAAATAAATGTTACTTAAACAATTAGATTGTAAGAATACATACCTAATCTTAATTAGCATACATATTCTACTGATAATACCACTATGTAATGTGTCCTTATTTTGATCTACCTTAAACAGTAATGATATTACAGAAGGAAAGTTGCTACTCACCATATAGCGGAGATGCTGAGTCACGATAGGCACAACAAAAAGATCACACAATTATAGCTTTTGACCATTAAGACCTTTGTCAGCAATACACACACACACACACACACACACACACACACACACACACACACACGCGCGCGCGCGCGCAAATGCAACTTGCACACACTCTGCAGTCTTAGGTAACTGGAACCTTGAGACTGCAGACATGTATGCAATTTGTGCTTGCCTGAGTCTGTGTGTGTGTGTGTGTGTGTGTGTGTGTGTGTGTGTGTGTGTTACATTCCATCTTGGATTTTCCATTGTTTGATTTAAACAGTAATGATGACATTGGGTTATAAGAATATCTGCCTACTTACTTTCACTCCTGTTTTTGCTGATACTAATTTTGACTGTATTTCCATTTTGACCCGTCTAATATCAGGTGTTTGAACAAATAGACCAATCAAAATGACATCTGGTATCCCAAGCAGGTATTAAAACAGGTACCCAGAGGAACAAATCGTGATACAGAGCACTACCTAACACATGTGAAACTAAATTTAAAGCCCCAAAAATTGAACAAAAGGATTTCAATAATGTCTAAAATTGATATGAGTAAAATTCAACTGCTGCCAGTAGCAAGCCAACTTGATAAAATGCAGACACAAAATTGGGAATAAATTGAACACAAATTAATCAAACCTGCCCAAAACCGAATTACAAACATTGAAAAAGTGTTGTTGGTGGAATGAAGATTGTGAACAGGCAGTAAAATACAGCTACAAGATATCCAACACATACAGTAGTAACAAATCAAGAAATACACTTGAGACATTCATGGCTACTAGGAAAGAACTTCAAAATTAATTAGATAAACAAAAAGATAATAAGAGAGCAGGTGACTCTTGAAATTGAAGAATACTTCCCAACAGACTTGAACAAGCGGGAAAGTGCCGGCAGACAGGCACATGAACAAAACACACAAACACACACACACAGAATTACGAGCTTTCGCAACTGGCAGTTGCTTCGTCAGGAAAGAGGGAAGGAGAGGGAAAAATGAAAGGATGTGGGTTTTAAGGGAGAGGGTAAGGAGTCATTCCAATCCCGGGAGCGGAAAGACTTCCCTTAGGGGAAAAAAAGGACAGGTGTACACTCGCGCACACACACACACACACACACACACACACACACACACACACACACACATATCCATCCGCACATACACAGACACAAGCAGACATATATATATATATATATATATATATATAGAAAGAAACTTCCACATGGGAAAAATATATTAAAAACAAAGCTTCTAAGACTTACCAAGCGGGAAAGCGCCGGTAGATAGGCACAATGAATGAAACACACACACAGAATTTGAGCTTTCGCAACCGGTGGCTGCTTCGTCAGGAAAGAGGGAAGGAAAAGGAAAGATTAAAGGATGTGGGTTTTAAGGGAGAGGATAAGGAGTCATTCCAATCCCGGGAGCGGAAAGACATACCTTAGGGGGAAAAAAGGATAGGTATATACTCGCGAGCGCTAGCGCGCGTGCACACACACACACACACACACACACACACACACACACACACACACATCCATACGTACATATACAGACACAAGCA
Organism: Schistocerca gregaria; assembly: GCF_023897955.1. NCBI lineage: Eukaryota > Metazoa > Arthropoda > Insecta > Orthoptera > Acrididae > Schistocerca > Schistocerca gregaria. Next base: position 894,770,609 of record NC_064922.1, read on the forward strand.
GACATATTTAAAGGCAAAGAGTATGGGCAGAGATATAAGTCAAGGTGGAAGTGTGGAGGCAAAGATGAAGTTGAATGACAGGTGAGGTATGAGTGGCGGCAACTTGAAATCAGCGGAGATTGAGGCCTGGTGGATAACGAGAAGAGAGGATATATTGAAGGGCAAGTTCCCATCTCCGGAGTTCGGATAGGTTGGTGTTGGTGGGAAGTATCCAGATAACTCGGACGGTGTAACACTGTGCCAAGATGTGCTGGCTGTGCACCAAGGCATGTTTAGCCACAGGGTGAACCTCATTACCAACAAACACTGTCTGCCTGTGTCCATTCATGCGAATGGACAGTTTGTTGCTGGTCATTCCCACATAGAAAGCGTCACAGTGTAGGCACGTCAGTTGGTAAATCACGTGGGTGCTTTCACACGTGGCTCTGCCTTTGATCGGGTTACAGGACTGGAGTAGGTGGTGGTGGGAGGGTGCATAGGACAGGTTTTACAACGGGAGCAGTTGCAAGGGTAGGGAAGGTGGTTTGGGGATTTCATAGGGATGAACCAACAGGTTACGAAGGTTAGGTGGACGGCGGAAAGACACTCTTGGTGGAGTGGGGAGGATTTCATGAAGGATGGAGCTCATTTCGGCGCAGGATTTTAGGAAGTCGTATCCCTGCTGGAGAACCACATTCAGAGTCTGATCGAGTCCCGGGAAGTATCCTGTCACAAGTGGGGCACTTTTGGGGTTCTTCTGTGAGAGGTTCTGGGTTTGAGGGGATGAGGAAGTGGCTCTGGTTATCTGCTTCTGTACCAGGTCGGGAGGGTAGTTGCGGGATGCGAAAGCTGTTTTCAGGTTGTTGGTGTAATGGTCGAGGGATTCAGGACTGGAGCAGATTCATTTGCCACGAAGGCCTAGGCTGTAGGGAAGGGACCGTTTGATATGGAATGGGTGGCAGCTGTCATAATGGAGGTACTGTTGCTTGTTGGTGGGTTTGATGTGGACGGATGTGTGAAGCTGGCCATTGGACAGATGGAGGTCAACGTCAAGGAAAGTGGCTTGGGATTTGGAGTAGGACCAGGTGAATCTGATGGATCCAAAGGAGTTGAGGTTGGAGAGGAAATTCTGGAGTTGTTCTTCACTGTGAGTCCAGATCATGAAGATGTCATCAATGAATCTGTACCAAACTTTGGGTTGGCAGGCTTGGGTAACCAAGAAGGCTTCCTCTAAGCGACCCATAAATAGGTTGGACATCAGGAATGGGATTACCGTGGCAAACTTTGTATGTAGAGTTGTCTGAAAGCTGACGCAGTCCCTCAGCCACATACTCCCGACGATCAAGTACCACGGTCGTGGAACCCTTGTCAGCCGGAAGAATGATGATGGATCGGTCAGCTTTCAGATCACGGATAGCCTGGGCTTCGGCTGTGGTGATGTTGGGAGTAGGATTAAGGTTTTTCAAGAAAGATTGAGAGGCAAGGCTGCAAGTGAGAAATTCCGGGAAGGTTTGGAGAGGGTGATTTTGAGGAAGAGGAGGTGCGCCCCGCTGTGATGGAGGATGGAACTGTTCCAGGCAGGGTTCAATTTGGATAGTGTCTTGGGGAGTTGGATCATTAAGAGTGGGATCAGGATTATTTTTCTTCGTGGCAATGTGATATTTCCAGCAGAGACTACGAGTGTAGGACAGTAAATCTTTGACAAGGGCAGTTTGGTTGAACCTGCGAGTGGGGCTGAAGGTGAGGCCTTTGGATAGGACAGAGGTTTTGGATTGGGAGAGAGGTTTGGAGGAAAGGTTAACTACTGAATTGGGGTGTTGTGGTTCCAGATTGTGTTGACTAGAATTTTGAGGTGTTGGGGGGAGTGGAGCTGGAAGTGGGATATTGAGTAGATGGGAGAGACTGGGTCGGTGTGCAATGAGAGGAGGTTGAGGTTTGTTGGAAAGGTTGTGGAGGGTGAGTGAGTTGCCTTTCCGGAGGTGGGAAACCAGGAGATTGGATAGTTTTTTTGAGGTGGAGGGTGGCATGCTGTTCTAATTTGCGGTTGGCCTGTAGGAGGATGCTATGAACAGCCAGTGTGGATGTGGGACAGGAAAGATTGAGGACTTTGATTTGGGATAGAAGTTGATGGGTGTGTTCATTGGCCGAGTCGATGTATAGGTGAAGGATTAGGCGGGTGAGGGCTATGGATTGTGCTGTTTGGAACTGGTATAAGGACTGATGGAAAGAAGGATTGCAGCCAGAGATGGGAACTTTAAGTGTGAGGCCTTTGGGGGTAATGCCAAATGTCAGACAAGCCTGAGTAAATAAAATATGGGAGCATAATCTGGCTAGGGAGAAGGCATGTTTGCGGAAGGAATGTAAATAAAATTTAATGCTGTCGTTGTAGGGATGTTGTGAGGTTGACATGGTATTAGAAGGTGGAAAGGGAAATATGAGGTAAAAGTGAAAATAAATAGAAATATTTATGGGGAGAGATAAAGGTGTAAAAAAAAGTCGAAAAAGTGTTGGTTTGAGATGAGCTATATTGAACCTGTGGTGAACTTAGGTTGGTCAACAACAATGGGTGCAAAGGTTAGGTATTTGTGTTGTCTCCAAAACACGTTAATGGGTGGGGAAATTCAGGAAAATTTCGAAAAAAATTTCTTGAAAAAAGTTTCGAAAAAAAATTCCCGAAAAATATATCGAATTTTTTTTTTTTTTTTTTTTTTTTTTTTTTTTTTTTTTTTTTTTTTTTTTTTAAATGCGTGTAAATGTATTCAAAGGACTGGTTGTGTACTGGCAGGTTATGAGAATGAGGCTAACAATTGTTTGATGAAGAAATAATAACGTTTAAACCTTTGGGAAAAACGGGAATGGAAATGAAACGAAAGTTGTTGGAAATAGCTGAGATGGTTGTTTAATGGGTGAAAGGAACTGAAGCTGTGAAATAGTATTCACGAGTTTACACGAAATGTTTGTAAACCAGAGCCACTTCCTCATCCCCTCAAACCCAGAACCTCTCACAGAACCACTCCAAAAGTGACCCACTTGTGACAGGATACTTCCCGGGACTGGATCAGACTCTGAATGTGGTTCTCCAGCAGGGATACGACTTCCTAAAATCCTGCCCCGAAATGAGATCCATCCTTCATGAAATCCTCCCCACTCCACCACGAGTGTCTTTCCGCTGTCCACCTAACCTTCGTAACCTCTTGGTTCATCCCTATGAAATCCCCAAACCACCTTCCCTACCCTTGCAACTGCCCCCGTTGTAAAACCTGTCCTATGCACCCTCCCACCACCACCTACTCCAGTCCTGTAACTCGATCAAAGGCAGAGCCACGTGTGAAAGCACCCACGTGATTTACCAACTGATCTGCCTACACTGTGACGCTTTCTATGTGGGAATGACCAGCAACAAACTGTCCATTCGCATGAATGGACACAGGCAGACAGTGTTTGTTGGTAATGAGGTTCACCCTGTGGCTAAACATGCCTTGGTGCACGGCCAGATCTTGGCACAGTGTTACACCGTCCGAGTTATCTGGATACTTCCCACCAACACCAACCTATCCGAACTCCGGAGATAGGAACTTGTCCTTCAATATATCCTCTCTTCTCGTTATCCACCAGGCCTCAATCTCCGTTAATTTCAAGTTGCCGCCACTCATACCTCAGCTGTCATTCAACATCATCTTTGCCTCCACACTTCCGCCTTGACTTACATCTCTGCCCATACTCTTTGCCTTTAAATATGTCTGCTTGTGTCTGTGTATGTATGGATGGATATGTGTGTGTGTGTATGTATGCGCGGGATTATATACCTATCCTTTTTTCCCCCTAAGGTAAGTCTTTCCGCTCCCGGGATTGGAATGACTCCTTACCCTCTCCCTTAAAACCCACATCCTTTAATCTTTCCTTTTCCTTCCCTCTTTCCTGACGAAGCAGCCGCCGGTTGCGAAAGCTCGAAATTCTGTGTGTGTGTTTTATTCATTGTGCCTATCTACCGGCGCTTTCCCGCTTGGTAAGTCTTGGAATCTTTGTTATATATAATAGAGGGAAACATTCCACGTGGGAAAAATATATCTAAAAACAAAGATGATGTGACTTACCAAACAAAAGCGCTGACAGGTCGATAGACACACAAACATACACACAAATTCGAGCTTTCGCAACCGGTTGCTTCGTCAGGAAAGAGGGAAGGACAGGGAAAGATGAGAGGATGTGGCTTTTAAGGGAGAGGGTAAGGAGTCATTCCAATCCCGGGAGCGGAAAGACTTACCTTAGGGGGAAAAAAGGATAGGCATACACTCGCGCGCGTGCACACACACACACACACACACACACACACACACACACATCCATCCATCCACAGACACAAGCAGACATTTGTAAAGGCAAAGAGTTTGGGCAGAGATGTCAGTCGAGGTGGAGGTACAGAGGCAAAGAAGTTGTTGAAAGACAGGTGAGGTATGAGTGGTGGCAACTTGAAATTAGCGGAGGTTGAGGCCTCGCGGATATCAAGAAGAGAGGATATACTGAAGGGCAAGTTCGCATCTCTGGAGTTCTGACAGGTTGGTGTTGGTGGGAAGTATCCAGATAACTCGGACGGTGTTAACACTGTGCCAAGATGTGCTGGCCGTGCACCAAGGCATGTTTAGCCACAGGGTGATCCTCATTACCAACAACAGCTGTGGCTAAACAAAGCAACCGTTGGTTGCGAAAGCTCGAATTTTGTGTGTATGTTTGTGTTTGTTTGTATGTCTATCGAACTGCCAGCGCTTTTATTTGGTAAGTCACATCATCTTTGTGTATATGTGTATAAAAGCTCGAATTGTGTGTGTGTGTGTGTGTGTGTGTGTGTGTGTGTGTGTGTGTGTGTGTCTATCCACCTGCCAGTACTTTTGTGTATATAAAATAGAAAGAAACTTCCACATGGGAAAAATACATTAAAAACAAAGATTCCAAGACTTACCAAGCGGGAAAGCGCCAGTAGATAGGCACAATGAATTGTGTTTGTGTGTTCCAAGTCTTGGAATCTTTGTTATATATATAAACAAAGATTGCAAGACTTACCAAGCGGGAAACCGCCGGTAGATAGGCACAATGAATAAAACACACAAACACACACACAGAATTTTGAGCTTTCGCAACCGGCGGCTGCTTTGTCAGGAAAGAGGGAAGGAAAAGGAAAGATGAAAGGATGTGGGTTTTAAGGGAGGGGATAAGGAGTCATTCCAATCACGGGAGCGGAAAGACTTACCTTAGGGGGAAAAAAGGATAAGTATACACTCGCGTGCGCGCCCACATACATGTTTCCCTCATAATGCCCTCCTTATTTTTTTATCTTTTGAACATATTCAAATAAAATGTCAGTTATTTAATTTGTGTGTATGGGTGAATTTGATGGAGGAGTTGTAAGGGTAACACATAGCAATCAACAAAAGATTACAGATGAGATATGGACTTGAAATGCTTTTGCATGTGGACATATGATGTATTTTATTGGGTACTGTGAAAAAAGTGCTATTTATTTCTCTGCATTCAACTAACAATGTACACTAATTACTTTTCAGCATGGGACGGAAATAAACGGTGTAAACAGATACGTGATCAAGTAATAAATGATGCAAAATACACTCCTCTTCAGGTGTTTGAACTGCTTTTAAACACAGCAGAGTTTGAACTAAAAATAAAGGATCTTTTTAAGCATGTATGTAGAGTTCTACTTAATTTGTTATACTATCTAAATGAAAAGATTGTTTCATCATGTTATTGCTATGCTTCTGTTGTAACTTGATGAACATTAATATGCTATTAAAAGTAATCTCTTTTTCAGTTACTGTTAGAGAAACACAATAAGTGGGATAGCTACAAAATGGAAGGAAGAGAAAGGATGCAAGAGTTATCAGAAGTATTTTCTGGAACTAAGCCACTCACTAGAGTGGAGAAAAATGGTATTTTGAATTTAAAGCTCTTGACACTATGCATTCCAAATAAGTCTCGAGAAATTGAATTTTGGTAATTTATTTTTCAACAGATAATTTGAAGATGTGGTTTTCTGCAATGGCCAAACAAATTGATTCCTTGAAACATGACGATGCTGCAGCCTCTGGAAGAAAAATCGCTCGTCTCATACAAGCACTTGATGAAGTTCAAGGTAACAGCTAAAGGTAGATGTAGTCAGGATAGAAGAAAAAATTATCAACTGTATCTCAGTTTTTTAAGTACAGATTGCTCTTAGAAAAAGTGTTTCCTAATGTTTGACAACAATATGAGGGTGACAGGCTGCTACTCATCACTTGCAGCAATTTGCTTTTATAGGCTATGATGGTAATGGTGATACATGGGATGGAAAAAGAGGAGGGATAGCAGCATAGGGGTGGGGGAATATGCTGTGTTGGTTGCCTGTAGTACATGCAGCACAGGAACTAGCGAATGTTGTGGCCGGGGGGGGGGGAGTATTACAGGAACAAAGGATATGTTGTGTGGAGAAGTATCACCAGTGCAATTCAGAAAACCTGGGTTTCTTGGAGGAAACCAGATGACACAGGTTGTGAAGCAGTCATTAAAATGAAGCACATTGTACTGGGCAACATGTTTAGCAACGGGGTGGTACAAATGTCTCTTAGCCACTGTTTGGAGGTGATTACTAATGCAAATAGAAAACTTGTTAATTAATTGACATAGATGGTGGCACAGTGGTTGCAGTTTAGTTTGTTGCTTCTACAGGTAGCCTTGTCTTTGATAAGGTGGGAGATTTCTATGATGGACTGGAGTAGGTGGTAATGGGAATAGGAGTAAGTATAGGACAGGTTTTGCGTCTGTAATTGAGTCTGCATGAGTTGATCCCTGACAGACGCAGTGGGCTGGTTGCTACAGCTTCAAGGCCGCACCTCTGCTAATAAACCAATGCAGTTTTGTGAACATCACTATGGCAGTGCCTCATTATTTGCACAACTGTGTAGGTGGCTACTGTTTTCACCTGCAGCTATTAACTCTTTGAAGTTGAAAGCTGGCAACAGTGCTGAAGGCTTTCGGGATCTTCTTGCACCATGTTGACTACAGTTCTATTGCAGAGGTATGAGCCGTGAAGAAAGGGCGTGGGACCATGGGTGGATTGGGGTATACAAGTATATTGCATAGGGTCAGTGGGTGGTGTAATACCAATGTGGAAGTGGTGGGGAGGATATTCCTCATTCGCGCCATGATGAGTGGTGGTCGAAACACTGGTGGAGGAAGTGATTCAGTTGCTCCAGTACCACTGATGATTCTCATCATGACAGATGCAGTTGCAGTTGAGTCCTAGCCCTTGAGCCAGTTACACCGTGTGTGTGGGTGTGTGTGTGTGTGTGTGATTGTTTTATTTTGGAAGATGAACATTGTCCGAAAGCTCAAATGATTTTTGCAGGCTTTTTCATTGTTCCAGTCTGTGACACCACATGTTAATACACTCATGCTGTTATAACTGTCAACAAGTTATTTGGATACTGTATTCAGGATAGCTTTCTTCAGAGATGCAATATTTAGTGTATTTAATTGGATAGATAAAAAAATCTACTCGTGGCAGAACACACACATAAGACTGTCGTGATTGGAAAGCTTTTGGAGCCAGTAGCTCCTTCTTTAGGCAAAAGGGAAGAAGGGTGAAGGAAAAGGACTGGAGAGATCTAGGAAAAGGGGTAGATTTTGGGAAAGTCACCGAGAACCGTGGATCAGGGGAGACTCTTACTGTCCAGGATGAGAAGAAAAGACTGATTGTTGGGGGCTGCATCAGACAAAATTGAAAACCTGGGATCTTAAAGGTGGAAGACAGAGTAATATGCAAGACAGAGATTACTACTAAAACATAGTGCACAAGTTAATAAAAGTGAGAAGCTCAAGAGCAATGTACCTAACAGAGGTGGGAGGGGGCAGTGAAAGTTAGACGGGAAAGACAATGAAGACTCTAGAAAGCTAAAACAAAGTGAATCAAAGAGTAGTTACAGTGAAGAAAACCTGAGACGGAAGAAATTAACACAAATTAAGGCCAGTCGGGTGGCAAGAACCAAGGACATGTTGTAGTGCTAGTTCCTGCCTTCAGAATTCTGAGAAACTGGTGTCAGGGGAAGAATCCAGGTGGCGTGTGTGGTGAAACAGGTGCTGAGGTCATGAAAGTCATGTTGTAGAGAATGCTCTGCTACAGGATATTGTGAGTTGCCAGTATATACCCTCTGCCTGTGCCCATTCACCCTCATAGATAATTTGATGGTAGTCATGCTGATCTAGAAGGCTGAATGGTGTTTGCAAAATAGCTGGTATATGACATGTCATTTCGCAGGTGGCACTCCCTTTGATAGTGTATGTTTTGCCAGTTAACAGGGCTCTTATAGGTGGTGGCAGGAGGGTGCATAGAGCAAGTCTTGCAGCAAGGACGGTCACAAAGGTAGGAGCCATAGGGTACGGAGATGGGTGCATAAGGAGCATAGGGTCTGACAAGAATGTTGCGGAGATTGGAAGAGCAACAGAAAGCTATTCCAGGTGTGGTGAGCAAAATTTCAGACAGAATGGATCTCATTTCAGGGCATGATTTTAGGGAGTCATGGCCCTGTCGAAGTAGCTGATTAACACATTCCAGACCAGGATAGTGAGTCACCAATGGTGTGCTCTGAATCTGTTTTGTGAAGGGATCAGCAGTACCAGTGTTGGATGTGATGGTTCGGGAAATCTGGTTTTTAACTAGGCTGGTGGGGTAGTTACATGCAGTGAAGGCTGAGGTGAGAATGGTGGTGTATTGCTGTAAAGAGTTTGCAGCCGAACAAATATGTTTGCCTCAGATGCCAAGGCTGTGTGGGAAGGAGCATTTGACATGGAAAGTGTGTCAACATTTTGACAGTTGCCATCCTTTCTATGTCAAATGTTCAGTTCAACCGATTTAACTGGTTCCAGTTGTCTAAGGTATCCAGTGTGCTTACAATGGAGCTCGAAATTTTTTTATGCATCATCATCTTCAATTAAAATAGAAGTATTGTATGCAAACAGAACTGATGGGGAATTTATGTTTATGGGCAAGTCATTTAAGTAGAACGGGAACAGGACTGGCTCCAAAATGGAGCCTTCTGATAATGTACTCCATTTAGAATCATAATTCACTGCATCTGCAGTGATAACTACCCTTTGTTTTCTGTTGTGTAAGTATGATGTGAGGCTATTTAGAGCTTTGTCCTTAATCCCGTATTTGTCTAATTTGTAGATAAGCAAGTCATTGTTCACGGAGTCAAATGCTTTTGTGAGATCACAGAAGATACCTGCAACTTTACTCCTCTGAGCCAATGATTTGCTTATCTTTTCAGTAAAGTTATTCACTGCATCCAGAGTGTTTTTTCGTGGTTGAAATACAGCTTGATTACTTATAATAATATCATTTTTCCAATAGTTTTTGATTTAGTTTCAAGCAACTTTCTCTAACACTTTTGACAGGACTGGAATAATAGAAACAGGGCAATCATTTCCCATGTCTTCCCTCTACCCTTTCTTCAACACACCATTTTAATTACTTTTGTGGGTATCCAATCCCACCCAGCAGAGTTTTTATTTTGTAATGATGATATAACATTTTCCACATGCTTTATTGTGACTTTTTTAAAAATCTGTAAGATATCCAGCTTCTTGGTGGAGTACAAAGGAATTTACTTTACTCTGATACTGTGCTACATCAATATCTCTGTCTTTGTCACATTTATGACGAATTCATTTCAAAGACTCTGATACTTTATTGAGTTTACAATAAAGCTATCATCTACTTTAATCCTAGATGTTTCATTACTATTAACTCTTAACACCTAACTCAGATTTGACAACAGACCACACTTCTTTTGTTTTACTTTTATGCTGTACAATTAACTTTGTTTGCCATTTGTTTGGATGCCTTCACAACTTTATAAATATAGCTTTATAATGACATATTATACTCAGTAAAATGTCTGTCTTTATAATATTTCAGCTCATTGTGGAGTTTTCTCTTCCATTTTTATATCCTGAGTTATCCATTTAAGTTTGTTAATAGTTTCATTTCATGTGGTTCTAAGTAGAAAAGTTACATTAAATATTTCAAGAAAGCTACTTAAAAATTGTTAAAGTTACTATTACTCAAAATATACCTGTTGTGTGGCCATTCAACTTTTCTCAACTTTTTTCTTAATGTAATTGAATTTTTTCAATTAAGTTCCTTTTCAAATGGCTTTTGTTACATGAATTGTATTTGTTCATTTTTGATACACTTGCCCACTTGTATTTATTTTCAGTTCTTGAGACTTTGGTATGAGAACAATAGTGAAATAAAAACAGTAACAGCTGAAAGCAAATATGGTATCATTTGTATTTCACTGTTGCGATACGGCATTTGTGCTGTATCTGCTCTGTCAGATTTAAAATATTTATGGAAGCTGTGGATCCATATTACAAGAAAGCTTGACAAAACTATTCCATCTGGTGTGCAAGATATATGATACAGGCTAAACAAACTCAGACTTCCAGAAGAATGTAATAGTTCTAATTCAAAAGAAAGTGCTGACAGGTGTGAATATGGCTGAACTGTCAGTTGATTGTAAAATATTTACAGAAGAATGGAAAAAACTGGTAGAAGCTGATCTCAGGGAAGATTAGTTTGGGTTCTGGAGAAAATTAAGAACACGTGAGGCAGTACTGACCCTATGAGTTATCCTAGAAAATAACTTGAAGAAAGGCAAACCTGTGTGCACAGCATTTGTAGATTTTTAAGAAATCTTTTGACAGTGTTGACTTCACTAGACTCTTCAAAATTTTGAAGAGAGCAGGGATAAAATATAGTTAGCAAAAGTTTATGTACAACTTGTACAGAAACCAGGCTGCAGCTATAAGAGGCGAAGGACATAAAAAGGACACCATAGTTTAGAAGGGAATGTGACGGGATTGTAATCCATCCTGAGTGTTATTTAGTCTGTACAATGAACAAGCAGTGAAAGAAACCAAGAATAAATTTGGAAATGGAATTAAATTCCAGGGAGAAGAAGTAAAAACTTGTAATTCTGCCAGAGACAGTAATGAATTTGGAAGAACAGATAAACAGAATGGATAGCATCTTGAAAAGGCGTTATAAGATGAACATCAAAAAAAGTACAACAAGGGATAATTGAGTATAATCAAATTAATTTAGGTGATGCTTAGGGAATTAGATTAGAAAATGTGAAACTAAAAATAGTAGGTGAGTTTTGCTATTTGGCCAGTAAAATAACTGATGACGGTCGAAGCAGAGAGGATACAAAATGAAGGCTGTCATAGTACCAAGAAAAGCATTTCTGGAAAAGAGGAATTTGTTGACATCTAATATCAATTTAAGTGTTAGGGAGTGTTTTCTGAAGGTATTATTCTGGATTGTAGCTTTGTTTGGAAGTGAAACCTGGATGATAAGCAATTTAGACAAGAAGAGAATAGATGCTTTTGAAATGTGATGCTATAGAAGAATGCTGAAGACTAGGTGGACAGGTCATGTAACTAATGAGGAGACACTGAATTGGATTGGGGAGAAAAGAAATTTATGTCACATCTTGACTAAAAGAAGGTATTTTTTGAAAGGACGCATTCTGTGGCATCAAGGAATGTCAGTTTGGTATTGGATGGAAATGTGTGTTGTAAAAATTGTGGAGGGAGACTGAGATTTGAATAGAGTTAGCAGGTTCAAATGTATGTAGGTTACAGCAGTTTATGGAGGGGTGAAAATGCTTGCACATGTTGGACTAACATGGAGAGCTGGACCGAACTGAATAAAACAACAGCTGCAGCAGCAGCAGCAATACCTTCATCTATAAATACATAGTTCTGTTTACAGTACATCACTATTTGTCACATAGCTTTGCACCAAACACTGCTACTGGCGTTGGCATGTTGCTAACATAACATTCTGTCCTTTGTATCTAGATAATCAGATAATCTGTAGAAAGAGTTGCTCATAGTGTGTCTTGTATTTTGGCTTTGTAGATCACTGTTCATCTGGTACTGATTTTTACTGTCAACAACAATAGGCATTAAGGAGTAAAAGTGCTGGGAAGTGAGTGTAATGCCACATTTATACTGAGTTTAAAAACGTGTTGTTTCCAACATTGTTCTCAACAAAGTCTGCAATGTGTTTGCAACTGTGTTTGTTGTTCATGTCCTTGTCTGCAAAAATGACAAACACTTCTGTGTATGCATTCACGTTGTCTGCAACACTGAAGATGGCAGCAAACATTTCACATTGTGTACTATGCCATTTCTTGACAAGAGAATGAATTAATAACATGTGTGAACAGAAACAAACTATAGCAGACATGGAGGGAATGATATGCTGCGGGACCTGAATGTGGAAGACGGCACTACTTTCAGTAACTTCATTAGGATGCCACCCTCCCGCCCCACCACCACCACCACCACCACCAGCCATATCTCAAATAGATCCTGCAGTTTGTGAAGCATTGGTGAAAGGATTGTGCAGAGGCAATTCAGTTATGGAAATAACACTGAATTATCTTTTATTGTATGTTGAATACTTATATTATGTCATATACAATCTAATGCTCTATGTTAACAGCGTCTACTACCTCTTCTGCATTAATGCTATAGTCAGTTCTAACAAACATGATGGGAAACCTGTATTGCTATAGATCCCCACGCTAGATCCAAACTCACTGATGCTTCCTCTGTGCTCTTTATACATTCACTTCCACCTTATAATGTACATGAAGAAATTTGTTTCTACTGTGTTCTCAGAGACCTCAGTGTCATTTCTACTCCATTACTGTGGACGTTATGTACAGCACCAATTTTCTGTATGGATTCCTTTTTTAATAAGAATGTCTTATAGTTTTCACTTCACCTCTTCCACAGGCACTCCCTCTGCATCAGTAGTGTGTGATAAGATCAAATGTCTGTTGTTTTGACATGGCAATAGGGCTTTGAATTTGTCAAACTTTGTGAGTCCACACAATTATTATGCTGTGGTACAAGTCCCCCTGAAGTTAGTTGGACATAAATAAACACTAGCACCATACGATGACATTAAGCAATAGGACAGAAACAATGTTTGCTTTGATCTGTACCAGTAAAGCCACGAATTGCTATTTTTGTTTTTGCAGCATATTGCAAACATTGGTAGACCAGTAGTAGCCACAAACAAGGTTGCAAACATGGCTGCAAAATGTATTTCAAACTCGGTATAAACTCTGCTTAAAAATTCAAAGATCCATAAAAAAGGTGTCTGTAGGATATGCAGTTATTTACTTTACACACTATTCTTGTTGCTCGGTTTTGCTGAACAGATTTGTTGCTTTAGGTGCTCTGTCCCAGATGAGTAATTTTAAATGTAAATAAGTAGTCAGTTACACTCCTATTTAATATCTTCACCAATGACCAACCACTTTCTCTCCACACAAGAAGCTTCCTATTTGCAGACAACCTGGCATTGACAACTAGAGGTAAGAATTTTGAGACAAGAAAATCTCACTGCTGCTCTGAAATTTCTCTCAGAATATTATGAGGAAAATCATTTCAAGTCAAATCCACCAAAAACTAAAATATGTGCTTTTCATCTGAAGAACAGAGAAGCTTCTCGACAGTTGCATGTGAACTCGAATGTAAAGGAATTAGAACACTGCAGTGCTCCAGTTTACCTTGGTGTTACCCTGGACCGCCCCCTGATCTTCAAGCCACACTGCACCAACCTTGAAGCCAAGGTTTCATCATGAAATTGTCTACTGCGCAATGTGGCTGGTTCTGGATGGGCTACCCACCCCCAGACAGTAAGAACAACTGTCCTGGCACTCATCTATTCCATTGCCAAATATGCCACTCCAGTGTGGTACAACTTTACACATGCAAAAAAAGTGGACACCGCCCTGAATGAAACCTGTAGGCTGATCACAGGCTGTCTGAAGCCAACACAAATACAGAAGCTGTATACACTTACAGGTATAGCCTCACCCAATATTAGACGCGAGATAGCTGCTACCAGAGAGAGGCAAAAGATCTGCAATAACCCGGCACACCCCTTGCACGAACATCAGCCACCACCACCTCGACTGAAGTCCAGGAAGAACTTTCTACAGTCTTCTGTTCCAATTGGCAGAGACCAAAGTATAGCCAGGGTTGAACTGTGGAAAAAAAAGACAGCCTGTCCATCCAGAGCGAGATTTAATTGAAGAAACTCTGCCACGTGGTCACCAAGAAGGATGGTGCACATGGAAGTCCTTGAGCAGACTGCACTCCAGCATTGCAAGAATGGAGGACAACTTGAAGAAATGGCACATTGCACAAGGCGGAAACACATTGTGGTAGTGTGGAGATGAACAAACTACAAGCCATCTCCTGAAGTGTCGTTTCTGCCCATATTCTTGTACAGGACTGGAACTGACCTTGACTTATAGCAACACAGTCAATGTTGCCAAATACTGGACACAAGTAGAGCAAATGTGTTTATTATGCAAAAATTGATTTCTTACTCCTGTGCATCTTATGTAATTATTGATTTCTTACTCCTTTTTCCCTATGTGTTCATTTTATTATATTTATATGTCTTTGAATTACTCATGTAGACAAATATGTGTATCTCTAAATCAGCGCAGTCTGTGTCCTGGTACTTCTGACGTGAATAAATAAATATCCTGTAAATGATCTGTCTGTAGCAATAACATTTGTTGTTAGTATGATCTATGGTATATGGAATCAAGTGACTTACGAGCATTGCTACATTCTTCCATCACTGTGAGTCAACTGGGAAGTTCTTTATCTACACTTGTACTCAACAAGTGTAAGTGTGTGGTGGAGGGTATGAAGTGTACTACCAGAATCATTCACCCCCACTTTTCCCCATTTGAAAGCAGGGAAGCCGTGAATAAAAACTTTTCATTGGTATTTTTGGATACTTTTTTATGGCACTGTTCATTTATTGTTTATAATGTTATCACAACTAAATTAACAATTGTCTTTCTACAGCATTTCATCAGTTGGAGGCCAATATGCAGGTAAAGCAGTTCATTGTAGACACAAGGCGTTTCCTGATGCAGATGGTGAGGACAGGAAACATAAAAGAGGAAGTCCTAATCACATTGCAAATTGTAGGAGATCTCAGCTATGCGTGGGAGATAATTGACCCGTATACTTCTTACATGCAACAGGGAATTAAGAAGGACCCATCTCTTGTGATAAAACTGAGAGCAACATTCCTCAAGGTAATTTCAGTAATATCATAATGCTTTAGGATATTTTTTTAAGTTATTCATTACAGTAGATGAAATGGATCCACGAATTTTAAATTTATTCAGAGAATGATTTTCATTCAGCTGTGACAACATGTCTTTTCACATGTTGTCCCTGTTTATGCCCCTTGTGGTACTTAATTAAACTGAGATAGTTGTGATTTTTGGTTCTCCAAAGTTTGTTCTCCAGTCAGACTTCTACCACTCTAAGGAAAGAGAATTTGGATTGCATGTTTGTTGGTGTAGTGATCTCTTTTTGAACCACATTCAGAAACATCGTTAGTGCATCTCTTACCTCTTATTCCAGGCAGCTAAGTAGTTCTTCCTTTAGGAGTTTCATACAGTTCCCTCCTTCCAACACCTTGTATAGCACTACTTTCTAGCTTAGTCCAAGCAATCTTCTAATTAATAGTCCCCCAGGAACTAAAGCCGTCCTCACATGCAACATGGACGCTGATGTGTATCTGGATGTGATGTCCGATATGGTCGGTGTGCACTGTGTCACAATCACACAGGGTGTGCGCAGAAAAATATACTTTTACATATATATTCTGCAAGCTGCCATATGCTGCATGACAGAGGGTATCTTTTGCCACTACTATTCATTTTCTTTCGTACTCTATTTGTGTGCATAGCAGGAGAAAACTGTCTATATGCCTTTGTATGAGGCCTGATTCCTCTTATCTGCATGGTCGTTAGGTGAAATGTATTCTGGCAGCAGTAGAATCATTCTTTAGTTAGCTTCAAATGCCTGTTCTCTAAATCTTCTCAGCAGTGTTTCACAAAATTTTTTAAATGGTAATAAGTAGTCAGTTACAATCCTGTAAATGATCTGCCTGTAGCAATAACATTTGTTGTTAGTGTGATCTAAGGGATAGGAATCATATGACTAACCAGCACAGCCACATTCTCCCATCACTGTGAGCCAACTCGAAAGTTATTTATTTACATTTATACTCAACTTGTATAAGCATGTGATGGAGCACAAAAAGAAAATCGTCCTCCTTCCAGGGATTCCCATTTTGAGTTCGTGAAGCATCTCCATAATATTCGCATGTTGATTGACCCTACCAGTAACAAATATAGCAGCATGCCTCTGACTTGCTTCGATGTCTGCCTTAAACTGACCTGTTGGGTAGCCCAAACACGTGAGCAAAACTCAAGAACAAATAGCGCTATTGTCTGTCTTTGTAGATGAGCCACATACTCCTAAAATTCTCCCAATAAACCGAAGTTGATCATTCAACTAAGCTACTACCATCCTTATTTGGATGTTCCAGTACATATCACTTTGAAACATTACACATACACAGGTATTTTACCAACATGACTGTGTCAAGCAGCAGACTACTAATGCTGTGTTTGAACGTTACGGAATTGTTTTTTCTACTCATCTGCATTAAGTTATCAGCAGTTATCAGCTACATCTGGCACAACAAACATGTTTTACTTCTGAAAGTGAACAGTAGTGAGATAGTTACATTAACTTCATTATTTATTCTGGAAGGTGCATGGAATGAATTAAGAAAAACACCATGTAAGTGTCAATGGATTCAACTACCCTCCCGACCTGGTACAGAAGCAGATAACCAGAGCCACTTCCTCATCCCCTCAAACCCAGAACCTCTCACAGAAGAACCCCAAAAGTGCCCCACTTGTGACAGGATACTTCCCGGGACTGGATCAGACTCTGAATGTGGCTCTTCAGCAGGGATACGACTTCCTAAAATCCTGCCCCGAAATGAGATCCATCCTTCATGAAATCCTCCCCACTCCATCAAGAGTGTCTTTCCGCCGTCCACCTAACCTTCGTAACCTCTTGGTTCATCCCTATGAAATCCCCAAACCACCTTCCCTACCCTCTGGCTCCTACTCTTGCAACCGCCCCCGGTGTAAAACCTGTCCTATGCACCCTCCCACCTCCACCTACTCCAGTCCTGTAACCCGGAAGGTATACACGATCAAAGGGAGAGCCACGTGTGAAAGCACCCACGTGATTTACCAACTGACCTGCCTACACTGTGACGCTTTCTATGTGGGAATGACCAGCAACAAACTGTCCATTCGCATGAATGGACACAGGCAGACAGTGTTTGTTGGTAATGAGGATCACCCTGTGGCTAAACATGCCTTGGTGCACGGCCAGCACATCTTGGCACAGTGTTACACCATCAGAGTTATCTGGATACTTCCCACCAATGCCAACCTATCCGAACTCCGTAGATGGGAACTTGCCCTTCAATATATCCTCTCTTCTCGATATCCGCCAGGCCTCAGCCTCCGCTAATTTCAAGTTGCCGCCGCTCATACCTCACCTGTCTTTCAACAACTTCTTTGCCTCTGTACTTCCGCCTCGACTGACATCTCTGCCCTTACTCTTTGCCTTTAAATATGTCTGCTTGTGTCTGTGTATGTGCGGATGGATATGTGTGTGTGTGCGAGTGTACACCGGTCCTTTTTTCCCCCTAAGGGAAGTCTTTCTGCTCCCGGGATTGGAATGACTCCTTACCCTCTCCCTTAAAACCCACATCCTTTCGTCTTTCCCTTTCCTTCCCTCTTTCCTGAAGAAGCAACCATCGGTTGCGAAAGCTAGTAATTCTGTGTGTGTGTTTGTGTGTTTTGTTCATTGTGCCTGTCTGCCGGCGCTTTCCCACTTGGTATATATATATATCACAGACCTCCAGGCTGTGAAAGCAATACATTCTGTAACTGAACACAATATAAATGTCATCAAACTTTGTACTTGTGCCTTCGCTGTTAATGTCAAACAAAGTTTTCCTTTATATGTGATCAGTGTGGGGATATCTATAGGTTTTAGCTGAGAATAACATAAGAAGAGGTTTATATTTCTATCCTATACTTTTGCAGTTTGAGATATGGCAGAACATTGATGTAACAATTTACCAAACTATGTACTCTGTTTAGCCTACAATGTAGGAAGTGATCTTGCATTGTTTTGTTTTGTAGCACATTGCATAAATCTATGTGAATGCTTTCAAATGTTAATTGCAATGGGCTTGTCCCCCCCCCCCCCCCCCCCCCCCCCCCTGCTCCTGTAATCAGGCTTATGCTCTGTGTCCAATGTAATTGTCATTTACAGGTGGTCAAACCATAATATTCCTTCCTTTTGTGGTCCATTTGCTGATTATGCAAGACAATATTACTCTCAGCAGTTTTTATTGCCCGGGGTGCCCACTCATGTCTCTTGTTGAAAGAATTTACTACTCTACAAGTCTGCCAGCTTAAATTATTATCCACTACTAGTATTACCAATGCCACAATTTGCCACCACCACCCTCCTTTACGTGGTGTTACTAACTAGTATACTTTTTTAGTAAATATAATTTTCCCCACTTATATCTAAACTGATTCTGTTTGCCATGTCATGTAATTTTTGTTCCAGCTTTCATCTGCATTGGAGATTCCTCTGTTACGAATCAACCAAGCTCGCAGTGCTGATATGGTGTCAGTTTCACAGTATTACTCTGGTGAGCTGGTGTCATACGTTCGTCGTGTGCTACACATTATCCCAGAAACAATGTTTGGGTTGATGGCTCGTATTGTGCATCTGCAGACAGATGTCATAAAGGAATTGCCAACACGTTTAGAGAAAGAAAGGCTGAGAGAGCTTGCACAGTTAGAAGAGCGCCATGAGGTATATTGTCACTGCCCATCTACAAAGATGCAGGATTCGGTTAAGGATCATTTTATTTTTTGTTACATAAGGCATAAGGCATAGTCCATATCAATTCAGCTAGGGTAGGAAATATCTTACCTTCATAGTCTAGGATGTTATTGAATTTAGCATATGTCAAAATGAAGGACTAAGTAAGGAACACACATTTTTTTTATTTTCTCCAAAAAAATTTCTGCTCCGAGATCCAACTCTCCAAAGATGACTCTGCGTATACCATTTTGAAGATGCAAATTTTGGAAAAAAATTTAGAATGCTGTTTCTCTAGAACAGCTCTAGAAATTTTGCTGGCTTTTTTATTTGAAAGATAATTGCTTTATGATTACAAAGAAATCCTCCATTTGGACTTACCTGTCAAAGTTCTTTCACTATAGCATTCTGAACTTTTTTTATAATGTATGGAATTTTTTTTTTCAGAAATGCCAATTTCTTTTCTTGTATTTATTTATTTAATTTTTTTTCCCTACCTATTAGTACTGTATAATCCTACACTCCCTGAAAAGGAGAGCTTCCACTTTTGGGTTGAACAGGTTCTATAAACAATTGAAATTTTTTGCCATACATAAAATCTGTTTTATTACCACATTATCACATAACAGGCTCATAAAAACCTAGTCTTATTTAACATAATTTTAGTTTTTAAAAATGAGTAAGAGACTCATGTTTCAAACATTTTAAATTGTTCCAAAATGTATGTGAAAGGTACAACTTCCGTGCCCTCTGTTTTGTACTGAAATGAGCCAGTCAGTGAAATAAAAATGTGTCCCACTGCTTCAGTATCTTCCTTTGTTATAGAGTGATGCCTTCCTGTTGAACCAATAGCAACTGGAGCACTTACAGTCTTCAAAACATTGTGAACAGGAAGTAAGCACTGATGGCATTGTTGCTGTGCTTCAGCTGGAAACCTATATCCAGCAGCTGGACCATATGGTAGCATAAAGTTCACTACAATTTTGTTTAACTCATAACTAGTGTCTATAATTTCTGCAATCCGCCAGTCAGTCATACACACACTACAAACATCCCCTTTGTCAGGTTGTGAATCTGAATATTATCCATCTTTTTTCTGAGGTGCTGGCTGAACGAATGAAGTTTCTTCTTTCTTGCTCTTTGAAGTGCATGCAAAATGAGTTTGCCCTTCACTTTGAGTCCAAAAGTGTGTCTTCAGAATTCGTTTCACAAGAGTAGTTTGTTTGGACCATTCTTCTTTTTTCTGCTCTCAGACTTCTTCAATCTCCTCTTTGGACAAAAGAATGAGGGCTGTGGACGTGTAAGATTTCACGACTTGTGACGAAGCAAGCTGGGATAATTTTACTTCCCCTGTTGTTTTGCCATCTGCCCTCTTAAAATTCATTTTTTAATGTCCAACTAATTATCATTAACATATGTGAGTATAATCTACATTTTTATAAAAGAAATAAGTTGGTCCTTAGTCATAAAGAATATACCACCAGATCTAATTTTGTACTTAGTTTAAAAACAAAGATTCCAAGACTTACCAAGCGGGAAAACGCCGGCAGACAGGCACAAGAACAAAACACACAAACACACACACAGAATTACTAGCTTTCGCAACCGATGGTTGCTTCTTCAGGAAGGACCCTTAAAACCCACATCCTTTGGTCTTTCCCTCTCCTTCCTGAAGAAGCAACCATCGGTTGCGAAAGCTAGTAATTCTGTGTGTGTGTTTGTGTGTTTTGTTCTTGTGCCTGTCTGCCGGCGTTTTCCCGCTTGGTAAGTCTTGGAATCTTTGTTTTAATATATTTTTCCCATGTGGAAGTTTCTTTCTATTTTATTTTTGTACTTAGTTTTATGTATGTAATTGATTTTCTAATTTATTTTGACTATGCCTAGTTAGTTTGTTTTGTCATAGGGTGAATTCAGTAGTTGTTTCATAACTTAAATTCTATTGTTGACTTATAAACAAATATAAACTGTACTGATTGCAAACATTTGGAGGATCTATTTGGCTCTATTTGAAAACATGTTAGCAAAGATAGCCTTTAATTAATTCCAAAATAATTAACAGTTTTGTCAGAAGTATTGTTTGTGTAATGATATTTGTTAATTTCACGATTTAAACAAATCATTCAGCTTAACTTTTGAGTAGAAGAAACTGTTAAAAAGAAGGAAGTTTACGGTGTGTTCAATTTAATAGAATGAGCTAAGTTTTAATTGTAATTTCTGTAAATTAAGCATCAAACAGTGTGTAGTTTCACTGCCTATTTTTGTGATAATTATAAGGGCCTAATTTTTGGTCCCGAGACAGTCAGTCCACGGCCGAGTTTCAGGCACAGAATCCATGTTGGTTAGATTAACAACAATGCATCAACTTAATTGTGAAATAAGTGTTACACCAATAGGCCATGTGTTAAAACAATGACAGGGTCTATTCAATTTATTTGAAAGATTGTGGAATGTATAGTTAGGTTTTTACTGCTCATAGATGTTCAACAGTAAACTATTGTAGCAGTATGTGGATGTTTGTCTGCAACCTATAATGAGGCTTATCGAAAGTTAAAAATTAGTCGACTAGCCAAGTAACTGTGTATTATTGTGGGGAGGGGGGGGGGGGGGGTGAACAGTGAAAGTAAAGAACTGTGAAATGCAAATGTGCACCTGTCGGCTACTTTATTTAAAGTAGTCAGTGTTGAACTTACACCCTCCGCTTTTCAGCCAGTATAACAACGCTTTTTCTTCAACACCAAGGACAATCAACAATGAAATAAAGCAGGTGATCATTACAGACTCTTCGAAAATCCTCAGCATTCTGAATCACAGCTGTATGTGGACTGGAAAGATTAATTTTTGTAGCACAGTGCTTCAGCAGGCCTACTACACCATCACAGGGACACTTCCTGTGACTAGTAGCACCCTATAGCTAGTCAGTTGGCACAAGCGACTTACACAATTCAAACAGCTAGTAACGATTTTTAAAACGACTAAGAGCTCCATCAGAAATAATGATGATCTTCTCTACCCCAGTTTGCAGTTGAAGAATTTTGTACATCACTAGCAAAGCGTGTGCTGAGTCATGTCCTGTGTCATCACTTATAACTGCTACTGTTGTGGTCTTGTTTTGAAAATATGTCACTCCTGTAAAAATTGAAACCTGGTCATTACTCCAATGATACCCTTGTACTTCTTGTGGGAGAATTACAATCCAGTTCTCAGCAAAATCACAATGAAGCATGAAACACAGTACTTCAGCCTGTACACACCCTTTCACTTCTGCAATGTGTCACTGTTGCAGTTTCTTCAGATGCTGGTGTGTTACTGCTTTCACTGACCATTTACCAAGTTCATCAGTGAAACTGTCAGAGACAACAGTTTTCTTAATTAGTTTATTTTCCTCTCATGTCGCGTATGTAATTTCTGCAGAGTTATCTGCTATGTCTTCCAGGCCAAGTGTCTGTAAAGACAGACCTCCCTGCCCAGGTCAGTCACCATACTCTTGAAACAAACAAGTCTCTTGCTTTACATCACAGACTACTAACGACTTCACACGCCCAACCAAGATGTTATGTGTCATGTGCTCCAGTAAGTTTTTCAATGTTACCACACAATCAGCTCTAAATTTGCACATTACACACATAAACAAACATCTCTAGATGGGTGTGGAACTACCCACTTAGGTCTTTGTGCACAAAATTTTGATCTTCCAATATGTGAAGTTGTATAATTCCTCTTATAAATTGCAAAAGTTTGTTTAATATGGTGAGTCATGCACCTCTTCACTTTCACAATGTTTTGACCTTCAACGGTTACAGTTATAGGGTCTTTTTTGTTGGAACTCTGACGAGAACACTCCCATTTATCTTCCAGATAAAATGTCTGCACTATTTGAACTTGAGCTGCTTCTACAGGATGGCAATAATAGGGACCTGGTCTTCCAAAGACTCCTTTTACAGATCTCACATTTCTTGATTTGTCTACCATGTACTTTGATACTGATGGAACATGGTACAAAAGTGTTTTCTTTGAAAATGTCTCTTGAATAATAATTAAAACTTGCAGCTTTTCACTGTAGGATGCACAATATTCAACAGCTGATTTGATATATGTGAAAAATTCCTGGTGAGAGGTGCAAGAGTGTTTTGGTTCATTTTCTTCTGAAGATGTGGTCAGTTTTGCTGTAGTGTATTCATCCATAGCTTTAGTAATTGCTCTGCACTTTCTTGATGCGTAGAGCTTATCACTAGACCTCAATAACCACAGTTTCTTAACAGGACTAACACCTACCTCTGTAGTTCACTGATTCAAGGTATTTAATTCTTCCTTTATTGATGCAAAATCTGCATCATCTACACCATGGGAGGCTTCACCTTGTTCAGATAGTATCATTGTTGTTATTCTGTCAAAACATTTAGAGCACAAAAGTCATCACTGGAAAAATCTTAACTTTGAAACAGAGTCTTCAAATGAGAACACTTATTCCCAAACTGAACAAAGTCTGTGTATTTGTTTGTCTTACTTATCACTCATTTATGGATATGCAAATAGTCTCCTGTGGCTCTAGTCAGAAGACAATTCAAACAGTTCTTTTTGCAGAACACACTGCAACTGTGTCAACTGGAAATTCCTCACGAAAACACAGAACTCACAGGATGGTCTCAGATTTCAGAGAAGCCTCTTCAGTAAACAAATTAGCACTGAACAACTACAATATAAAACCTGCCCAAAGTAAAAGTGGAAGTCCTCCTTTGAAGAGAATATAATACTACATGGTACTAATCAACAGAAAAAAATCTAACTTTTCTGGACTGGAGTCTTATGGTGGGGGGGGGGGGGGGGGGGGCAAATCTGTAAATTATTAAAAAAAGATTCAAAAGACGGCAGTAAAAGAGCTTTGACAGATATGTCCAAACAGAGGAGACCATTGTAGTCATAAAGCAATTATCTTTCAAATTTAAAAAAGGCTCTAACAAAATATCTAGAACTGCTACAGAGATACTGCATTTTAAAAAAATTTCCGAAATTAACATCTTGAAAATTGTGTTCACTGTGTCATCTTTGGAGGCCTGTATTTCAGGGCAGGAAATGTTTTGATAAAACAAAAAAAAATGAGTAATTCTTCATGCTTTCCCGGCGATCTGTTGACATCTTGGATATTCGGGAATCCAGCCGGATGTTCGCGTCGTTCTCGCACGATATTTCAACAGCGTACCTCGCTGTCTTCTTCAGGTGCTACCTGAGACTGGTCCTTGGGTCGATCGAGTCCAGTATTTATGCCTGGGAGGAGCTGGGCGTTCCCTAATCGGTCCGCGCCCAGTCGAGTGTTCCATCTGTGGTCCGCGCCCGCCAGACTCGGCTTCAACGGACCCCTCCAGTCGCGGATGTTCCGACTGCCGTCGGCGCCGGTTTTGGCCGTTAGAGAGAGAGTGCGCGACCTGCGCCACCGATTGGATTTGACATCCAGGGAACTGCTGTATCTTCACCTAACTATAGCAGCTTCCTTAACCACTCAAGACTGGGACCAGGTTGATGGTGCCTCCTGGTCTCTAGCAGAATGCACCAGCAAGAAGTCAATGGCACGGCAGCTAGCCAAGTTTGAGCGCCTCAACAACAAGGTGCAACAGACTGTGGACACACGCACAGTGGTCAATCTAACTGACAAGAAGCTCGATGAGACCACCTTAAAAGTACTTAGCAAGGGCCTCAATTTCGCAGTGACCCCTAGAAACGTTCCTGTCACAGCCTTTGTCAGTGCAGTTGAGCAAGTGGCCATCACACTTCCTTCTAGTGTGGCCGAAGAGATCCGAAGAGAAACCTGCAGGGCGCTCACCAAGACCAAGCCACCCAAATCCAACATCTCAGGTGATGAAAGGGTGGCACTGAGGCGACTCCGGGAGGATTACAGCATTGTGGTGTTGCCTGCAGACAAGGGGAACTCCACAGTCATCCTACAAAAAACAGAATATGACAGAAAGGTGCAACAACTTCTGGAGGATCCTGCATACAGGTCAATAGCCGGCGACCCTACAGAGAAAGTGGACAAAAAGACCAGGGCTCTGTTGAAGGAGACAGGCCTGCCTGAACAAGTCATCAAGAAGCTGCGTCCCAAAGCGCCAACACCCCCTAGACTTTATGGACTCCCCAAGATTCACAAGGATGGGGTTCCACTGCGACCTATTGTCAGCAATATTGGTGCAGCAACTTACCCTACTGCGAAATACCTGAAGAAGATGTTGACACTACATGTGGGTAAATGTGCACATCACATCCGGAACTCAGAGGATTTCCTACATCGACTGGGCCAGCAACACATCACAGACACAGACATCATGGTTAGTTTCGATGTGGTGTCTCTCTTTACACGTGTACCACTGAAGGAGTCACTTGAGCTTATTGGAGAGAAGTTCGATGGGGCTCTCCTTGACCTGTTCAGGCATGTACTGACATCGACGTACTTCCTATATGGGGGTCAATTTTATGAACAAACAGAAGGGGTGGCGATGGGTAGCCCTCTATCACCAGTGGTGGCCAACCTATTTATGGAAAGGTTTGAAGAGGAAGCACTCTCTTCAGCCAGATATCAACCCAAGTGCTTTTTTAGGTATGTGGATGATACCTTTGTCATCTGGCCCCATGGTAGAAGGAAGTTAGATGAGTTCCTGCTACATCTGAACTCTTGCCATCCGAACATTAAGTTCACAATGGAAATGGAGAAGGATGGAATACTTCCATTCTTGGATGTTCTGGTGAAGAGAAAGGGAGATGGCACATTTGGACACAGTGTGTACCGCAAACCTACGCACACTGACTTATACCTTCAAGCCAGCAGTTGCCACCATCCGGCACAGAAGAATGGAGTGCTCAAAACACTGGTCCACAGAGCACAAACTCTGTCAGATCCTGATAGTCTGGCCACAGAAATAGAACACTTACAATCAGTGTTCAGCAGGAATGGGTACTCCTCTAGAGATATCCAGAAGGCACTTCAACCTGCCAACCGGCCAAAGGATCCAGAAGAAGAACCAGAAGAGGCAAAGAAGATGGCATACTTGCCATATGCCGGACCTATCTCTACCAAGATCAGCAGGATTCTCCAGAAATATGACATCAGGAGCATATTTTGCCCACCCACAAAAATTGGGGCTATGCTGGGGATTGTAAAAGATGACCTGGGGCTACGCAAGCCAGGTATTTACAACATACCATGCCAGTGTGGGATGTCATACATTGGCCAGACCACCAGAACTGTGGACATCAGGTGTAAAGAACACCAGAGACATACCAGACTCAGACAGGCAACTAAATCAGCCATAGCAGAGCATTGTCTGGAACTTGGTCATTCAATGGATTACAATGACACCAAGATTGTGACACAGACCTCAAGATATTGGGACAGTGTCATTAAAGAAGCAATTGAGATTAAGGTCACAGACAATCTAATCAACCGTGACTCGGGATACCAAATCAGCACTGCCTGGAATCCTGCGCTTGAGCTTGTGAAAACTCAACGCAGGACACTCCAGGATTCAGAAGGAAATGTAAGTGGAGACCGAGGGAACAGCTGTGAGACAAGGTGTTGGACATTAGAGACCAGATCTGACACACCCCAGGTCATGAACTCGACTTCAGAAGACGGCCAGGCCGGGCGCGGACGGCGGAGGGAACACCGGCCACCAGAGAGGGACAATGTAGCCGCGTCTGGCGGGCGCGGACCTCAGATGGAACACACGACGCGGCGCGGACCGATTAGGGAGCGCCCAGCACGCAACAGAAGTGGAAACCGTAGTAACAGTCATGAGATAGAGTACCTAACATCTCAGATCGGGCCTGACACACCTCAAATGACAACCACAACCGTTGAGGACGGCCAAAACCGGCGCCGACGGCAGTCGGAACATCCGCGACTGGAGGGGTCCGTTGAAGCCGAGTCTGGCGGGCGCGGACCACAGATGGAACACTCGACTGGGCGCGGACCGATTAGGGAACGCCCAGCTCCTCCCAGGCATAAATACTGGACTCGATCGACCCAAGGACCAGTCTCAGGTAGCACCTGAAGAAGACAGCGAGGTACGCTGTTGAAATATCGTGCGAGAACGACGCGAACATCCGGCTGGATTCCCGAATATCCAAGATGTCAAAAAAAAATGTGTTTCTTACTTATTCCTGAATTTTAACATATGCTAAATTCAATAACATCCGAGACTGTGAAGGTAACCCTGTGCCTGAAGTGATACGGATTATGCCATAAAGAGTAGCTTATGGTACATTGTTACAGCTATATTTTTTTTTATTTGTTATCACACACATAATGCTTTCTATTTGCCATCTTACAAATATTGAGCTCAACTTTCTTCATTCTTTCCAACTCTTAATTTTGTACTCATTAATTTAATTAAAATGCAGTTTTTTTTACCAACATGTTATGATTTATACTAGCTGATTTATGCTAGCAGTTGCTTTAAAATGGTCTCTAAAAATGTAATTTGGCTCTGTTTCAATCTGTGAAGTATTTATTGAGAGAAACTGTGAACAATATCCTCAGTTGATAAAGATTTATCACTTCCAAAATGAGATTTATTAAGTATTTTCAATGAGGACCTATTCTTCCTCTTCAGATGAGGTCATTGGCTTTGGAGAGAACAATTTTTATCAGGGAGAAACATGGTGTGTGCAATTGCCAATTTAAAAAAGCTCTGTAAAGCAATTAGACAGCAGTGCACTTTGTTATCCAAAAGCTCCGTTAATGTGAAACTAATATTGTGTTATGTCATACTAGATTGTAATATGTGTTTGTTAATGCCAATTGCATTTCATTTCGGTTATATGTGGGCAGGATGCACGTGTACAGTTGTGTGGTCCTTTATATCATATCTGCATAGTGATTATTATTTTATAGTTCCTTCTCCTTTCAAAGAAAATGTTCTTAGAATTTGAAGTTAATGGTCACTGATGGAGAGTTTGCTGAATGTTGATAATCTGCTTTTACTTTGTCAGGTTGCACGCTTAACACATGCTGTTTCAGTCTTCACAGAAGGTATTCTAAAAATGAAAAGTACATTGGTTGGTATTATCCGTGTGGATCCAAAACAGTTACTGGAAGATGGCATTCGCAAAGAACTTGTTAAACAAATTGCTACTGCACTCAACACATTACTGGTTTTCAACCAGAAAAGCAAGGTTAGTGTGAACAGATTCTATGAATTCTGTTACAGTAAGATCTAAATTTTTATAGTGCTGTTGACATCTTGTTCCCCATCATATAAACTAGTATTTTTCAAATTGCTGGTAGGTGTGTGAAAATCTCTTCATTCAGTACCTTTTGTTACCTAACCTTAATTGTAACTGGATCAATAATTTTGTAGGCAAGACACAGCATATTATCCTGTATAGGGAATCGGGTATAGAAGCTAGACTAATGCTGTACTTGGTATGAGCCAGAGAGGAGCTATAGGATAATTATTGCTCATGCTATACATTAATGATTTGATAGATAGTAAATATCAGTCTCATTATGGTAATGGAAAGTCCTTGTAGAATGTAAATAGAAATAACTTAGGAGTAAAAGTAACAACTTGCTGCACAGTAGAGCTGTTGAATCATCAGAAGGCAAATAAACAAGACTGAAAACTTTGCTAGCCTTGAACTGAATCTTTTTTTTTTTTTTTTTTGAGCTAGACTACACATACACACACACATACATATGCCCATCAGCCTGTGCAAAAACTGAAAATAAGTTCTTAGTGTGGAGGAATACAATGCAATACATTTCTTGAAGCATAAATGTTATGTAGCCTTTGACTACTACATTAATGGCTCCTAACCTTAGTTAGTAATTCATGCCACACAATTGAGACTAACGACGTGCCAAGATATAACATGAAACAGTCACATAGTTGTAGGTGAAGCAAATTGTAGGCAACAATTCCTTGGTAGGATAATGTGTGTTACCAATTTTTCTATAAAAAAGATTGAATGCAAAACATTTGTATGGCCCATAGGTGGGAATACTGTTCAGGTGTAGGGGTACTGACATCTAGTTTATGCAAAGAAGGGCAGTACAAATCATCAAAAACATATTAGACTGATAGGAGAATGTCACAGAAACAGTAAAAAAAAATCTTGACTGGCAGACACACAAGGAAAGACACTGTACATCTCACAAGAACTGATTCGAAGCTCAAAAATCTATCTTCAGATCAGAAAGTACTAATATACCGTGGTCCACTAAGTATTGATCCTGTAGAGGCCATTGAGATAAAACTAGGAAAATAACAGCGCAGTCTGAAACTCGACAAGCAGTAATTCTTCCCACGCTACACCTCTTGTT